>NW_010248845.1:5300-17863 GCF_000690775.1 Eurypyga helias
GACCATCCCTGGCTGGGTGCAGTGGAACTCTTGTTTTGACTGCTGGAGATGGTGACACCCATGAAGGGAAATGGGTCTGAGGAGGAGGAGACCCACATCCTAAGTGCCCTGGGGGCTTGGGCAGATGGGAGAGGTGGGAACCAGGCAGTGAAATGCTGTCCCATGGCTCGGGGCAGTTCGTGTCCTGCCTTAGTGCTGCCCTGCCCTGCCCTCTGGTCAGATCCTTATGTGAAATTTGAGAGGAGGCCTCTGCCTGTCCCTGCCAGCCGAAATCGGAGGCCTCACCTGTAAACAGCAGTTAGCAAGCTTGTCTTTACATGTTGGTGTCCACGCTATCCCCTGGGCAAGGGTTCACATGAGCTTCACAGTGCGTGGAGTCATCAGCTGAGGGGTGAAGCTTGGGGAGCACAGAGGAAAAGGTTTCTCTTGCAGCTGTGTGGAGTGGCAGCAGCACGCTCCGGTACGCACTGCCCGTGCCTGAGGGATGGCAAAGCTGGCTCTGATGGGTGCCCGGAGTCACAGTGGCTCTAATCTTGTGCTTTCCAAGTTCTTCCCATCAGTGGTACCGAACCCTTTTTGCGGGAAGGAGTGATGTCAAATGCAGGACACAACCCATGAGGCCAGGAAGACCCATGCGTGTTGGCATGCATGTGACAAACTCGTGACAAAGTTCCATCCCTTATCCTCACTCTGCCAAGAGGTCCAAGCTGAGGGAGGTCGGTCGGCAGGGAGCAGCTGTGGGCTGGCAGGACGCTGCTCATCCCTAGTAAGATAGCAGAGAGGAGGACACAGCATCCCAACAGTGGGATGCAAGGAGTAATGCCTTCCCATCCTGTTCAGCCTGATTTCTTTGTACTCCTGTGGGTCACAATCCCTTGCATGTGTTTGTCATCCTTGGATCTCGGTGTGCGTGACAGAGGCCGGTCCTGCTGGATAGTGGCGTTCCCAGGGCTGGTCCCACTGACCTGGGACACGTATGTACGTGCTGGGGTGAGCCTACCAGCGTAGTTCCTGCAGGTACTGCAGCGTGGGACGAGCCGCATGCGCTGGGGTGAGAATCTGGGTGGTTGTACGTCACTCCCACGTGAAATTTGTCACTGGGAATCCCTTGCGCTGTCAAGTGATGCTCCCGCCTGTTGCCTGAAAGGGTTTGGCTTCTCGAGCACCGTGTGAAATCCTGCCTGCCCAAATGTCCCTCTCCTGCTGATTTCCTAGTCTAGACAGGGCCTGTGCAAGTAGGATAATTAATCTCTCCCACATGCCTCTGCCTCAAACCGAAGACACTACAAATGAGTCATTCCAAATGACCCAGGTGTAATAATTGAGCTCTAAATAATTAAGGGACTGTTCAGATTTAATCTGGACAGCTCTTCAGTGGAAGCCAGCAGCAATTGAAGGCTGTCCTGGGAGAGCTTTAGAATTCCCTCTGAGCATTTGGATCCTGAGAGGTACAAGAGTGTGCTGGTCCCTGGAAGAATACATCCCTGAAGCCGACGGGATGTTCCGTGTCAGCAGAGAACGCAGAGGTGAATATCTGCTGGGTCCTTACTGTCCCAAGGCTGGCTCTGCCTTGAGCGTGTCCTGGAAGCTGCAGTGCTGAGCGAGCAGCCAGGCAGTGCAGGAGCACCTGAAGTTACTCCTGAGTTACAAACAGTATTTGCAAGTTGCATCTATGTCTCCTGATGATAAGCAGGAGTAGGTTTTCACAGGGTTATCCCTGCTGGAGGTGACACAAGTTAGGAGAGCCCCCAAGTACCTTTTTGTTGTTGGCTAATTATGTCAGGAGCCACCCGGAGAGGAATCCACAGGTCACTGGCTGGGTGTCAGGGAGAAATGGCACGTTGGGGAAGTGGTGGTGTGTTCAGAAGGTGGAGGAACAAGGTAGTGATGTTTGGTGTGTGTTGCTGATTCCAGAGGAAGAAACAATGAGTGAGCTCTGAGTGGGTATCCTGAGCTCTGGAAGGCTTGATCTGCTGTCCGAGTTGGTCCTGGCAGAGAGGGAGATGAAGGAAGAGAAGGATCTTGCTTGGTTGCCTTGGGAAAAGCGAAAGAGCCAAGTGGAAGAGCAAACCCTGGGGTAGGATGACAGGGCCTATAATTAGACACCGAAGATACTAAGCTGTCAAAAGCACTGGGAGACAAGAAGGGTGGGGAACGTGTGTCTCGGAACTGGAAATGTGGTCTCCAGTCGGCTTGGAGAACCTGGGATCTGGGTTAAGTTTGTTCTTGGGGTGGGGGGCAGAGAGAACGAGCCTGTGCGGAGCCCTCCCGCCAGGAGGGAGCAGTGGATAGAGATGTGCCCTGGTTTGGAGAATGGACTGTGACCGTTTCAGCGGAAGCTAAGAAGCTCGCTCTGACTGCATCGTTAAAAACTATCGTTGCAACCAGCATCACGGCCGTGTTCTGTCTTGGGTGGTCTCGGGTTGGTTGAGCATCAGACCGAACTCTTTGTTGTACAAGTGCTTGTGATGGTCCAGGCTTGACACCTTTTCTGGAGGCCTTCGGGTTGGGTGTCAGCCTCCTGGGAACCGTAGGCAGTTTCAGTGGCCGTCTTCCCTTCCCACAGGGGCCTGAACTCCCTGTCCTGCCCACCTTCAGGTTACCTGCAGGTCTCCTTTGGCAAGGATGCTGATAACATACTTTGGAGGGCCAAGGAGTAGTGGGAGCGCATTCCTACTGCTGCCTCTCGGGTCCTGTCAGTGCTGCCAAGTAGCAGCTCTGGGAGCAAATGCTCTGCCACCTCAGTGTTGCATCGCGGGCAGTTAGGAAACGCTCTGTGTCCCCCACTCAGCTAGAGGTGCTACTCGCTGGCCCACACTGACTAATTTTCATGTGTCCTTGCTGATGTGACGGGGAAATCGCAGGCTCCAGGATCGCGTAACGAGAGAGCGTGAGCTGCCGTAGGTCACTGGTGCTGGAAGAGCTCTGCTCATACAGCCGGAAGCTTAGAATCACAGAATGGTTTGGGTTGGAGGGACCTTAAAGACCATCCAGTTCCAACCCCCCTGCCATGGGCAGGGACACCTTCCACCAGACCAGGTTGCTCCAAGCCTCATCCAGCCTGGCCTTGGACACTTCCAGGGATGGGGCATCCACAGCTTCTCTGGGCAACCTGTCCCAGTGCTCCCACCCTCTGCGGGAAGAACTTCTTCCTAATATTCAATCTAAACCTCCCCACTTTCGGTTTAAACCCGTTACCCCTTGTCCTGTCACTACAGGCCCTTGTAAAAAGTCCCCCCCAGCTTCCTTGTAGCCCCTTCAGGCACTGGAAGGGGCTATAAGGTCTCCCCCGAGCTTCCCTTCTCCAGGCTGAAAAAGCCCAACTCTCTCAGCCTGTCCCCATGGCAGAGGGGCTCCAGCCCTCAGATCGTCTCCGTGGCCTCCTCTGGACTTGCTCCAACTGGTCTATATCCTTCCGATGTTGAGGGCTCCACAGCTGGACGCAGCACTCCAGGTGGGGTCTCACCAGAGCAGAGCAGAGGGGGACAATCCCCTCCCTCGCCCTGCTGGCCACACTTCTGATACAGCCCAGGGTATGGTTGGCTTTCTGGGCTGCCAGCGCACACAGCTGGCTTATCCCATCCCTTCTGGACTCTCTGGATTGAACTTGAAGTTTTCTATTTGCTGATCCTCCCTGTTTACCATTTTTTTTTTTTTCCCAGTTCCTAGGAACCAGGTGAGGGAGACGCGTAGCTGTCTGCAGGTGTTGCTGGCACTCGATGGTTCAGCTAAACCTGGTGACAAAATACAGTCTGAATCCATGATGGGGGAGAGAAGAGGGATCCGTCAGACAGGGTTTCTCTGCTCTGTGTCTGTGGGTTCGTATTTGTGCATCTCTGTTGCTGTAGAAACAGGACGGGTGGTAAACAGCATGAGCTAGCTGTCCAGGGACTGGGAATCCCTGTGGAAGTCCCAGGAACTTGATCCGGAGGAGTTTTTGGGCTGGCATCTGCCCCGGGTTGCAGGGTGGGAAGAAGAGGGGGGTGGGTTTATGTTGGCGGGGAGGGTGTGCTCTGTAGGGCTCCCACCCAGGTCGGGTGCCTGGAAGGGTGCAAGTCGGGGTGGCATCCTTTGCCCGAAGAGCGGAGGTGTGGCTCGCGGCGCTGTGTGTGACATGCTGGTGTGTGACAGGGAGCTGTTAGGGGATGGGGACTGAGGGGACACCAGCAGTTTTTAATACTGTCAACTGGAACAGGTCACGTTGATGGCGAGGTGGCGAGTGGAGCAGTAAACTTCCTCCCTACATCACACTCAACACTGGCTGCTTTTTATTTTTCCCTGAATCTTGCATGTTTTAGCTTTCACACTGTACACAAACAAGAGTTTTAATAAAGCTACTCCCCCCCACACCCCCTGCACCCTTTTATGTCAAGGAAGAGGCTCCGGGGCGTGATCCTCGTCTGTGGTGTTGTTAGTGCTGGTCCCTCCGGGTTGGGATTGACTGCAGAATCCCGCTGTCGTAGCCAGCCCTGACGGAGTTTGGGAGAAGAGGTTGCGTGATGACAGGTACCGGGAGAAGGATCAGGACATTGCTTGGTGGAACTGTTACCTAGAGGCGCAGATCCCAAGCCGTGAGCCGCGTTCTCGCCACGAGCGAGATCTGCGGAGGGGATGGGCCTTTCTGGTGTTGCCTCTTCCCTTGAGGAACTTCTCGTGAGGCAGCGGTGGAAGTCTGCGGGGTGAGAGGGAAGAGAGGCGGTGCTGCAGAACTTGGAGAGACGGCGAGGCAAACGCCGGAGGAGCAGTCGTGAAGGCGTAAGAGCGGGAGGGTCTGTATTTCAAACAAGAAAGAGGTTGGCCTGTGCTCTTACGTGCCTTGCGTCGCTCTCCGGTGAACGTCTGGCTCTCGGGAGCTCTCATCTTGGGCTCAGGCTGAGGCAGCTGGAAGGGGCAAGGAGAGGGCTGGAAGCATATCCTTCCTTAGGGTTAGACTGCCTCGGGTGTCACACTCGCTGTGCATGAACATTTCCGTGGTGCTGGACTCCAGAGTCCCTTTGCTCCATTTGGAGTAAGGAAGGGGCGAGTGCTGGGCTTGTGGAGCAAAGGGGGAGGGAGTGTGTGCAGCGATGGTGTAACAGTGCAGGGTAAGGAGGAAATCTCCTTCCTAGTAGATGTTTTCACACACTGTCCGTGTTCATCCCCATGGCCCTGGGTTGTTTTCCTTCCTCGTAAGCATCCTAAGCCCTGCAGCCTGCAATTCCAGGAGCCCATTGCAATTCTCTTTAGAGGACAGCGTGAGCTTATCGGATCACAGTACAAACCCCAAAGCTTCCTCTGCCTTTGCACTCCAGGTGCTCCTCTGGTTCAGCCTTGTTCAGTTTGTGATGGCACAGAATGGGCAACAGGTTTCTGCAGAGCTGGGTTGGGAGACTGGGAAATTTGGAGGGTGAGCTCTTCCCCACAGCAGGTTTCTGGGTGTTTTTTTTTTTTTTGTCTGATTTCTTGTTGGGAAGGGTGGGAGGTAATTCAAGGGGTTTACTCAGTCTGCTTGAGAAATAACAAGACTGAAGATCAAAGAGTGGATTTTTACACAGGCTGTGTGGCTCAGAGGATCAGTGTCCAGTCCTGAAAGGTGGCACAGCAGGAGGATTTGATGGTCCTTCGTGAGCTTCCTCAAGCTCTAAGAGAATCCAGGCAGGGTTTGCCCAGGTACCAAGGTGCTATGTACGGCTGGTGGTGGCTACGGACGGTTTGAGGGTTAGCGGTGCCGTAAAAGCTAGTTTGGACAGTGGCCGCACGTGAAATACGCTGCAGGTGACGAGAGGGAGAAGCCGTACCCTTTCCTAGGAGCAGTGTTTCCTTACTGGGACTGTTGCCAGACTTGCCCATCTGTGATCTCATCTAGCACGTGTCTCCGTCCCCTGGATTTGCTGCTGTGGCTGGTCAGTGTGTGGTTTAGTGGCAGCTGCTGGTCTTCTCCTTGGCCCGGTCTCCCCACCTGCCTCTTTCAGCCTTGTTCCAATTCCCCAATTACTCCTTGTGTACATCCAATTCCGTAACCCAAAAGTGCAAACCAAAGCGTTCTCCCTGCTCGTTCTGAAATGCTGCCAGCCCTGCTCGTGATAGGAATCCCTCCTGGAGCCCTGAAGCCTGGAAGGGCTCCAGTTCTGCCTAAGATTCCTCTTCATTCCTCAGCCTGGTGCTTTGAGTCTGTCTTTGCCCAGGAATCTGCAACCTGGGCTACACCAGTTCTGCTCTCCAGGCCTTGAGAGGGATGGGGTGCTGTTAAATTGGGTTAGTTTTTCGGGTTCCTCTTGTGAAACTGGGCAACAGAAGAGCTGGTTCAGCTTGGACATCTTGTCCAGAGAGTCGTCATTGTTAGGTAGGGCAGACAGAGCTGCTAAAATTAGCCACTTGCTAGCTCGTCCTACTGCCGGGCTGGCCTCCAGGCTTGTCCTGGGACAGATATGGCCACTGACAGGTTGTCCTGGTTCTCTTACTTGGGGAGGGGTTATGACCTTCTCTTCAGATCCTGCTGCAGGACCTCCTTCCAGCTGGGGGAGCCCAGGACCACTTTATTGATTGTCGCTGGGGCACCTACGATTATTTGGCAAAACAAATGGCTTTGCAGAGTCAAAGGACCCATCTCGGTAGGAGCCTTTGTACCCAAAGGGTACAACACCTCAGGGGGTTTAGTAACTGCTGCCCATACCTGGGAGGAAGAAGAGCTGAGGAGGAGCTGAAGTGGTTGAAGGTGGGGAGGCGCAGAGGACAGAAACCTGCTGCCTCTGCTCGCAGAGAGAGACACGAGTAACGAGCTTGTGTGGACCAGAGGTTGGAGCCTGGACTAGGAGCTGAAGTAGGAGGTGCAGGCATGGAGGAGAGGAATGTATATAGAATCATAGAATGGTTTGGGTGGGAAGGGACCTTAAAGACCATCCAGTTCCAACCCCCCTGCCATGGGCAGGGACACCTTCCGCTAGACCAGGTTGCTCCAAGCCTCATCCAGCCTGGCCTTGGACACTCTCAGGGATGGGGCATCCACAGCTTCTCTGGGCAACCTGTCCCAGTGCCTCCCCACCCTCTGCAGGAAGAATTTTCTCCTGCTATCTCATGTAAATCTTCCTCTTTCAGTTTAAACCCACTACCCCTTGTCCTGTCACTACAGGCCCTTGTAAAAAGACCCCTCTACCTTTAAAAGAAGAGCTCTTGTGCTTAAGCTGAGCAGTAACCTGGAATACTGCTGGCTGGATTTCATGGTCTTTATGCCTCGGCTTTTCATGCTGTATCTGAAAATACTTGCAAGGGAGCGTCTGCCCGGCACCGTCGGTTCCAGCCTTGGTATTTGCTCTGCCCTGGGTCTCCGATGGCAGCTTTGTGGCTCGCCCATCCTCCTGCCAGGGGTTGTCCTTGCCTTGGGCCTTCCCAGAGAAAGGGGACCCTTTCCCACTGATGCAGCAGATCCCAGCCTGACCTTTGCGGGGTGGCTGTTAGTTGCTGACAGCTCTCAGCACCGTGTCGCAGGGACTCAATTCTGGATGCTGCCGTTTGCCACGGGTACTTGAGATTGAAACACCCGTCAACAGGTTTGGATATTGAGGGTTTGGACTTAGCTAGACAAGAGCCATTGGTTGCTGTGAAAGTGTGTGAGAAGTGAAATCTGTAAACTGAGGAGAGTTGAGCTCGTTGGTTTGTTACCGATTTGGATGCATTTCAGCCAAGTAAACCTTCAGAGGGCACGCGGTGAGGGAGCTCCGTGGTGACTGAGAGGGATCCGCTGGTACGTCCCGCTGCTCTGTACGTCTGCCTGGAGCCAGGCTGAAGTCGTGATAGCTGCAGCGAGGGGAGTTTGGACGGAGGGAGTTCAGAAACGGGAGCGGAACGTGACTGCGCTGAACACCTTCCCCCTGAAGGAGTGAGGGAGGGTTGTGCGAGGCTTCAGACCAGGCAAGCTGCTCTGGAAATGCAGCAGAGAAAGGGGAGAAGGCAAGTGAGGGGTGTTCTGGTGGTCTGATGCCAAAGGAGCTGTGGCACAGCAGGAGAGGGCTTCGTGGGACTGGGAGATGTTGGGAGATCAGGGAGGGAATGGCAGCAGGCAGGACAGGAAGGACTAAAAGGACTAAAATACAGTGGGTGAGATTGGCTTCACTGTAAATATGTGAGGTTCTTCCAGCAAAAGGACGGCTTGTTCTTTTTTTCAAATGTGACCTTGTACTAGTTCTTCTCTCAAATTAAAAAAAAAAAGCCAAGCCCACAGGAGAGTAGTCTTCTGGTTCTCTTCAGCCGCCTGTCAGCTCCTTTGCCGTTGGAGGTGGCTGTGCTCCATGGAGGCAGTGCTCGCTGGTGGAGAGAGGTGTGCGAGGAAGGGGTTGGAAGAGCTCCACGCGGCGCTTCCCTTGGGATAAGGAGACTGCAGGTGAAAGGATTGGAGTAGAAGGGATAGTGCTGGAGCTGTCTGCAGGATTAATATTCATACTTATTCCCTACGTTAAGTGAATGGTACCCAAGAGGGCCAGAAAAAACGGTGAAGGACAGCTACCACTGATGGAATTGCTGGCTGGTGTTGGAGGGTGAATAAACTGCCTCTATCTTGACCCTGCCTGACACGGAGAGAAAGGTTTTGGACTGTTTGTCTGTCTTTCCTTAGTAAAACTCTCCTCAGGGTGAAAAATGCCCGAATCCTAAGGCAGATCACAAAGCTGGAAAAAAGCGCAATATTTAAATATCGCTGCTGAATGCTGAGGTTGTCTGATAGGAAGGTATGTGATGTGCTGGGCTTTGCTGGGGCTGAGCATCTGGGGCATTCTCAGGGATGGCAGTTTTGGGGGCATCTGCTGATCTTCTTTTGAGATGTCGTGTATCTTTGGCTGAACTGACAGTTGACACCGGAATAACTCCTGGCAGCTGAGCCACTTCTGGGAAGAATTGGTCTTTGGGGCTGCTTAGGCTGTGTTTGGGGCCATGACTTGCTGTGTGCTCTGGCTTGCCTGGATGGTGTTGCACCAAGAAGCAGAATGAAGAGTTAGGAGGGCTGTAGCAATCTGCTGGGCTGCGGTACTGAGCCAAGACCCAGGCCTGGCACGGGCTGTGGGACAAAGTTAGCTGGCTTCTCCCAGGAAGAGATCAAATGTTGAGCTGTAGGAAGGATTTGTGCAGCTCTCCCAAAGCATGGCCCAGTGGAAAGGCGAGATTGGCATTGGTGTTGTGGCTTTGTGTGTCACTTGCCCTTTGGAGGTGTCACCTGTAGCCAGTTATTTAACCAGGTAGCAATTCCCTGTGTGGCAGGTGAGGATCAAAGCTCATCGGAGAAGAAAGTGGTCTTGGAGTGACCCTACATGAGGCCTGGGCTTGTACACTGACCACATCCATCCTCCTATGGAGAGCGGATTTGGGGAGCTAGGGAACCGTGGTTTGTGTAACTGTGCCAGGAGGAACCTGCAGGCTCCAGGAGGGAAAGACCCCACTGCGGAGATTTCCCAGAGTCCCAGCATATGCTGTCTCCCAAAATGCGCGCCTGGAAGCGCAGAAGCCTTTCCTTCCTCAGCTCTGCTCTGCACACACTGGAATACTGGTTTTCCCCACCCTCCCAAGACAACAATGACATGAAAGCGCTGTGGCCCTGGCCGAGTGCGCGAGAGGCGTTGTATAACCGATGGCAGCTATTTTGTATTGTGGTGGTGCTTTTTGGGTCCTCAGCCCCGACCGGGATCCTTTTCTCCTCCATACTGTGCAGATTAGTAGGCCAGACTCTTCCCTGCCCACAGGAACACACAAAGCTGATTTGGCTGCGAGTGTGGAGGGGTTTTGCGGCTGATGCTTTGCTGATGACAAGAAGAGAGACTTTTTGGAATTTGCTCGGGTGGAGGAGTCCCCTTCCTTCTGTATTCTGCATCCCTGTTTCCTGGTTGCAAAAAGATTTGAGTTAAAGTCTTTCTGCCCATTTCCTGATGTTTGGACTGTTGCAGTGTGGTTGCCTTCTGTTTGTCTCAGAGGCTGCGCTGTCAGATCAGGGAAGAGTCGGAATGGTTCCCTGATCCTACAGTGAAGATCCATGGGTGGATCTAGCTGGAGTAGAGTGAGGTTTGTATTGCTCCCGTTCCATATGCTCTGAGTCCACAGCAGGATGTCTGGAAGAGTGGCATCCTCTGAAACGGGTTGTGTTTCTTTGGTCATAAAGCCTCCAGGTTTGTTAGCGAGTGACCAGTTTACGGCACGTTCGTGTAAAAAATCTGCCCTCCAAGCTGTGGTCTGTGCTCAGGATGAACTGACACAAAGTGCTCTGATGGCCCAAATGGGCCAGTTTCAACTTCCCAGCATGGGGGAGAGCAGTTATCAGCATAACTGTTTGGGTAAGTACATGCTTTTATTGTGGCCAAATGAAAGTTGGAGGCAGGATTATGCTGCTGGAGTTGGTGGCTGTTCCCCCAGGGGACTCTCCAAGCTGTGGTCTGTGCTCAGGATGAACTGACACAAAGTGCTCTGATGGCCCAAATGGGCCAGTTTCAACTTCCCAGCATGGGGGAGAGCAGTTATCAGCATAACTGTTTGGGTAAGTACATGCTTTTATTGTGGCCAAATGAAAGTTGGAGGCAGGATTATGCTGCTGGAGTTGGTGGCTGTTCCCCCAGGGGACTAGGCAAGGGACTCAGCTTTGGGGCACTGGGGCTGATCTGGTGGCTACCTGCTGCAAGGGGGGGAGGGTTCCTTCCTCTCCCTATTTCCTTCTCTCTGGTAGTTAATCATCGATCCCATCCGTGAGTTGTCTTACAATGGTTGCAAGCAATCCCAGTCTTCTCCTGGCTCCGTGCTGTCCCACTTTAGCAAGTTGGGGTGGTCCCGGAGGAGTGACCGAGCGCCAGAGCAGTGACAGGGCACGGGGAGTTGAGCTGGGCGGATGGGGAGGGGAGCGGGAGCTCCTCTGCGTAGCATCTCTGGCAGTTTATCCCTGGCTCAGCCTGGTGGGAATGCTCTCTTACTGGGATTGCACCCCCAGCATGCACACAGCATCCACCTACGGCACCAGTGGGATCTGGATCAGGCCTGGCCATGCGCTCACGTTTCTGTTACGTTAGCTGGCCTACACAATCCAGAGCCCGTGCTGGCTTGGCGCCACTTCCAGAAGGACAGACAATGCCTGATGCGGCATCCAGTGCAGCAGGGCAGTAACTGTGTCTGTTCCAGAAGGAAAGGGCGAAGGGAGCGGTTGGACCGAGCTTGCGCTGGGTCAGTATTCAGCTGTGTGGCTGCAGCGGTCGTGCTGGGGGGGACTCCCTTGGATGCTTATCCAGCCGCGCTGTATTTACACTTAAATCCTGTAAAACTTCTGCGTGTCGCCATCTTTCCTGGCCTGGAAAGCAGTAGAGTGGTGCCTAGGAGCAAGCCAGCTAATGCCAACTGACCTTCCAGCGGGCTGAAGGACATCCAAGCGCATCACCCAGGCATGGGGGTCTCTGGAGGTGACGGCAGAGGAAGGGTTTTCCCAGGACGTTGGCTATCTGCCTGTGTTTGTGCTGTACCTTGCTGCTGCCTAGTTTTTCAGGTTGCTGATGTCCTTGGAGAAGTGCTGTCAGCTGGCCTCTGCTGCTTTTTACTGTGAGGTACCCGCTTGAAACGGGGCTGCAGCTGGTCATCGCGCCTGTGGCTGGAGCTGCGTTCCAGCCCGGGTCTCCTGAGGGGAGAGGTTGGTGGTCAAGTGGGATGTGCCTGAGTTTCGGCCCAATGCAGTAACCCCTGTCGTGTACCTTAACTGGGAGCCCTGAAATACCTTTCAGGCTTCCAGCCTGCGGGCCAGATATAAGTTAAGAGACTAGCTTGGGTAAGGAATCTTCTTGTCAGCGTTTAGCCTGCCAAACCGTCTTCATCCCGTGAGATATTGTACCCAGTGAAGGCAAAAGAGCTGCTTTCCCCAAAACCTGCCGACGAAAAGTGTCTGGAGTAAGGGAGCAGACCACAGCCTGATCCTGCAGTGTGCCACCACCCACCTGATCCCAAAGCAGGTCAGACCCGAGGACTACAGGGCCCAGCCTCCTCTGCTGGGCACATCCTCCAATCAACCTAACGATGGAGAACTGCCTGTAGTCCCGGGCCTTGTTTCCTAGGCTTCCCTAGGAACAGGGGTCGGTGAAAAGCCACTTGTGTGGGAAGGTGGTTAGCTGCTTCCCGGGACTAGGGGTGCCTTGAACTTCCCCGGTGTCCTTTAAGGAATAAAATAGCTGCAAAATAATCTTAAATCTCGTGTAGCTGCTGTCAGAGGTGTCCCAGCAGGAACTGCAGCAGGCAGCTGACGTCTGACAGCATCGCAGGGCAGGAGTTGAGGTACGTTTCAGCCGGACAGGGCCCGCACAGCTCAGGGGTTCAAAGAAGCACAAGGAAGCACCGTGACCTCCGCTCCTCTCTCCGAAAGCACAGGAATATAAGAAGGAAGCTACAGATCGTGTTTCCTCGTCACGTTTGCCCGTATGACCGAAGCCTTCCGCACCCTCGCCCAGCACTTTTTGGGGCAGAAGTGATTTGAAATGGTTGTGGGGTGGGAGCTGTGGTTGTCCAGCGAACGGGGCTGTTTGGGCTTCCCCCTTGCATCCGAGGAGGCGAGGAAGCGGAATTGGGGCAATCCTAAGCACAAG
>NW_010248846.1:0-5085 GCF_000690775.1 Eurypyga helias
CCCCCCGTGCAGCAGCCCGCACCCCCAGACCACCCGAGCGGCCTCTTTCTGGGAGCCATCCAGCGTCGCTGGGAAAGTTGGTGTTTCCCTCCTTTATTTCTCTGCTAAACCTGAGAAAATGGCCCAGAGGGAAACGCTCGTGGGGTGGTGGAACGGTCTGGGGAGGAGTGTTGTGGCACGGGATGGGATTTGGCACTGGAGCGGACCGAGCACGCTGGCAGAACTTCAGTCCAGCACATCACATGAGATGGGAGAGGAAACCTGACCTTGGATTTATAAAAAGAAACTGGGATAAAAGGGGACTGATGGAGTGCCAGAAGTTGCTGTCCAGAGAGGCTTGGGAGGAAGTGGGAATTAAAGGTAGATGGGTTAGTTTGAGGGCTGTGTTGCTGAGGGGTTGTATTGTCCGTGGAGCTGAAAAACTTCACTCAGATGGGCGTTTTTTCACTATTCTTTGTTAATACCTTCTTAACGTGGGCTTGGGGTGTTCAGGACAAGCTAGGCTGCGGGTCTTTTTTTGCTTCTTCTGGAGTCAGGCATACTTCATTTCATTGACTGGTTCCCGAGTGGCTGTGCTAAAGTCTTTGTTCTCCTGATTATCATATTTGTAGCTACAGGAAATCGGAAGGGAATGCAGACAGTTCACTGAAGGAAAGTACATTAGCATAGCGTTCAGTTATTATTTAACATGGTGAAGGAGGCTCGACAAACCCTTTGTAGCTGCGCTGTCATGGTGAAGAGTGTCAACATTTCAAGCGCAAACGGCCTGAAATGAAAACAGTATGTTGTGGTGCAGCGTTCGTCGGAGCTGGTCCTTCCCGCTGACTTTCGGGGGATTCACGACACCCCGAACTCACTGTGAAGAAGAACAAAATTGTATTGTGTAACGACAGTGGGGCTAATCAGCATGGCTGGTTGAAGGCGTCGGAGTTTCCTGATGCGGTTTTACGCAATTTGTGAGGCGTGTGGCAATTCTTCTCAAGAGTTAGGTGCTTGACCGTGTCTGATTATGGTCTGGTTGAAGGTAGAGTTGTCATTTTGACAGCTACCTGACGCAATCAGCTTTTGGCTGGTGGTTACTCCTTATTTTACAACTCCTCGGTCTGCAGCGTCTCGTAGGGGCTTCAGCTTCCCCCAGGCACGCCCGTTGCGTCTTTGGCCGGTGGGGACCGGTGTCCAGAGCTCTTGCGGCGTTGGTGACCCACAGGTTTGTTAGCGTGGGAGTTTCACAGTGCTGCCCCGAGGCGGTTGAAGAATTCAAGTTACCTGAATGTTACCTTGTGATGGATTTCTTTCGATGTAGCTTAAGCTGGTTAGGTTTGTTTAAGGTTGAGCTTTAAAGCTGTTTTTCTGTCCAAGTTACGTCTGTGTTGTGGCTTGCAACAGCTTCAGCTGGATTGAAAATGTCAGTCTTTAGTTTCGAGGTAAGTGGTAGAGCAGAAATATGTGTTTCCAGGTCCGAAGGCAGGAGTGGAGGTACCTGTCTCCCTGTGCTAATTGTGCCTTGCCGTTTCCAAGGGTCTGTTGCAAAGGCTGGAAGTGAAGCTCTGGAAAACTTTGTGTATCAGAGGTTCTCACGTGAGCATCCTTTCCTCACTCGAGCTTTGGGGGCTGTGAGTGTTCGGCCTCGTCTCCGGTCTCCCCAGTAAAACCAGGTGGTGTGTTGTACAGTCCCGTGGCACGTGAAGGAGCGCTAATTGCTGTGTATGTGATGCAGCGTGGGATGGAGAGTGATTTCCTCCAGTCGGTGCACGTATGCACCTTTTTGTAAGAGAGCCGCCCAAACAGCCAAGCGAGGAACCGCAGTTTGGTTCTGAACTGGCCTCCTGAGGACGTCACGCAGACTTTGGAACACCGTATTTATTCGTGGTCGCTGTGTAGCTAACGCAGAGCTGACGCTGCGGCCCGTGGTCTCGTCCGTTACGTACCTGCCGCTGCAGCCACTCACGAAGAGGACTTTTCGAGCAACGCCACACTAAACACCCCCCCCCACATGACCCTTCACAGCTGCTGCTCTTGATCTTGGTCAGAAGGCCCAGAAGCCATTTAAATTATGCTTCTATCGATTATTGAAATGGGAAACCCTGATTTTTATTAATTTCTCATTCTCATTCCTTCTTAGGTTAATTCTCATTTGCTGGTGTTTAGATTTCTCTTAAAGTTCAAATACTTGTCTCATCTTATTGCTCTACTCCTTCGGTAACCAGAAAGGTGTTGTCTGTGCATGTTGAGCACATAGTGTAGCACATCTGTGAGAGATTTCTGGGGTTGCTCTCGGAGAACATTTTTTTTTTTCGGTGCTACTGGCGTTTTATTATTGATTACTTCTGTTTAAATGAAAATTGAGACCTGTCTCAAAGGCCTTTCCAGGGAGGAGGGGAAGAAGCCAGAGCCAAAGTAAGTTAGTTAAAGAGCTGTTAAAAGCTTACTCTTTAAGAAGGGAGGAAAAAAGCGCATGTTTTGATAAATAATTTAAACTTGCTATATTAAAGTAGTACTTTTTCCTAGGACTGGCTGTTTCTGGTTACTGTTTCTTTTAAGCGCTTAAGACATAGTGGATCTTAACTCGCCCATTTCTTTTTCGTTTCCTGCTGTGGATTTAAAACACCAAGTTTTCTCCCTTTTCAAACCCCTAATTAGTTCCCGAATTAACCATTTTTGTCAGTGAATCATAGAATCCCAGACTGGTTTGGGTTGGAAGGGACCTTAAGGACCATCTAGTTCCAACCCCCTGCCATGGGCAGGGACACCTTCCACTAGACCAGGTTGCTCCAAGCCTCATCCAGCCTGGCCCTGAACACTTCCAGGGATGGGGCATCCACAGCTTCTCTGGGGAACAAGAAGAAATAGGAAAAATTCCATTTCCACTTACAGAGGAGGTTACTTTTTTGCTTCAGGTGTTTATGGCCTAAATCTTCAGTCCATGGATTTAATTTTCTTTAAAATCTTAGGGATCCATGGAGATGCCAGAACAGCATCCCTTTGGTTAGGCATTAAATTTGCAAATAAAGAGTCTGAGCGTAATAATCCTTGGCTTCTTTTTCAGTTTATACGTGATTTGTTTTTTCCTTCTGATGCTCGAGGTTGCACATTTTCTCTGTATTGCATTTGGAGGCTCCTTTTGGACATGAAAGCAGCTCTGGAACGTTTTTGGAAGAGCAAACATTGGCTGAAAAGGTGTCTTTGTTCCATCTTCCGTTAAACAGCAGCGCAGGGAGGATTCATGTGAGCACCAGTTGGACCAGAGCAAAGAATATGTTTCCTAACTGGGCGGTGAGGGGAGAAGAATAAACCTCTGTGGGTGTTGTTTCATGGACAGGGCAGCACCGTAGACCGGCGCCTCGCTGGGCGGGAGGGAGAGCCGGGGAACCAGCGGGAATAACTCGGGGAGTGTGAGCAGGCTGCAAAGGAGCTCTCGGCAAGGGACTCCGCTCTTTTCATCTTTTCACACGGAGTAAAACCCCTGGATGTTCGCCGCTTCCGCAAAAGCGGAGAAGGCGAGCGTGCACATGGAGAGATCCCTCTGAAACCGCTCGGTTTATTGCAGGTGACGTCGGCGCCTCTCCAGATTGCCATTGTGGCACGCGTTTTAAATAACGCAAGCGGTTTTTTTTTTTGTGCGGACCAGCTGTTGCCATGAGGGAACGTTCCAGAAGACCTCACTAACGTCTCGCTGTCACGAAGCAGGTGGGAGCCTGCTCGGTGGCAGCATCCCTGTGCTGTATTTTAAGAGAACTCAAAGGGAACGGGCTGGCTTTGAGTCCGGCGCTGGTGTAGCTACAGGTTTAAGCACGCCTGCATTGTATCTGCTGAAAGGACGAGCTGCTCATTAACAACTGGTATTTTTAAAGGCTTTTTTTTGAGGAAATGCTTTGGGAAGAATAGGATCCCGGATCGGTCGTCTTTTCTTAATTGTGAATGAAGTCTAAATTGAGATGAGAAAACAGAACTTTCACACAGCGTCTGGTGAGCGCCCTGGCTCTGCCGCTCTGCGAGCGCGCCAAGCCACTACGGTCACCAAAAAAGCTACGTTTGTGGAGCCCCACAACAGCCTGGGTTGGGGAAAGTAATTGGAATGCAAACGAACCTTTTTCTTCTTGCTTCTCCTGGGACAGTTTTGAACCAGGCTGTGATGTAAGACGGCAGTTCCCACATCCCAGCTGTAGGCTGCGTGGATGGTCACACAGTGTTCTGGGCCATCCTTTGTGCCTTCGCTGCAATATAAACATAATAATAGCTCGGAGTACTCTGTTGGGATGTGAAGGGAGCCCAGCCTCGTGTCAGACTTTCCATGGAGTGTAGTCTCAGGATCTCTGTTCCTATGGCTCGGCTTGACGCTCCGTATTCCCTTCAGCTACATAAACGGGTTGTGGTTGAAACCAACTTCTCCCTCTCTGTTGCTAAGACATTACTACATCTCCAGTAGGATACGGGCCAGTTCTTGTGCTTCTCCTGTCCCTCTCCGCTGTGCCTGTAGCTAGTTTTCGCCAAGAGCAAGAGTATAAACCTCTGCAAAACCCAGCTTTCATCCCAAGTGTTTTCTAGACTGTTCATGAAGGCAGCTCTCATAGTTTTACAAGCAATTCCGTGGTCTCTTGTACTTTCCCAAACAACAAAAGTATGTAAATTGTTAAATTTTCACTCAATTTACTGGAAGCTCCGTAAGCTCTTGTGAAACTGAAGAATTGAGTCAGTAGTTGTGCTGCAACTTCGGGAAAGTGTTGAGTATGGACAGAGGGGGAGAGTGTACTGTGCCCCTTGGGTTGCCGAGAAGGACCCGGGAGCGGTGGCCACCATCCCTTCTCCTCTGCATAGCACTTCCCTGAAATTCCTTTGTCCTGGATTCATTTGCTGCCTGACCAGAGGCTTTGGCTGGTGTTCTTACCTTTTTCTCCTCATTCTTCGTGTCCTGCTCCCCTTTTATTATTTTTAACTGTCGATCCGTTCCCTGACTTGGTTCGTCTCAGCATCCTTCAGACAAGCTACCAAAGCGTGGTGTTGGGGGTTGTACCCAGCTGGGACCACTGCCAACGGACCTAATCTTTCCCTGGATGGTCTCTCAGGGTCTGGAAAAACAACTCTTTC
>NW_010248846.1:5107-5999 GCF_000690775.1 Eurypyga helias
GTTCATGTGCTTGGATTTTATGAGTATGTTTTCGAAAATCATCCTGGTTTGCGAACCAGCGTGGTGGGGTCGCCCAGAAAAATTGGATAGAACAAAATTAAGAAACTCTCAATTCTACTTCGTGAATAGTAGTAAATATCAGTGTTCAAGAGCTGCATATAACCCCCAGCAACTGGGAAACAGGTACTCGGTTCCTTTAAACAGGAACTCTCAGTGCATCCGAGAGACGGACTGACTGGGAAGATCCAGGATCGTTCAAATTCTGTGTGTATTTACGTCAGAATGTGTCTCTGTAGCTCTGTTGTGCGGTGGATAATGCACACTAACTCTTCGTTCTCGGAAATTTCATGTTAGTATGTGAAATTCGGGGGGATACAATTACCTCTGGGTAGCTTATTTAATTCCTTTTAAAGATGCTTCAGATGGTTTGGATGTTAGTTTAATCCGTATTGACTTGGGTGGTTATTTATTGTGTAAATAACATCTATTGATGTTATGGGTAGAATTAACTACTTCCCTTTGAAAAGCTTCTCAAGGGTTTTCATGGCTGTGGGGTTTTTGCATGCTTTATTTTATGAATAGGACTTGTTAATCAAAACAGTAAGCGTATACACACGCAGCTGCTGACACCCAGAGTCATTCGGGCTGTGCAAAAAGACCAGAATACGTCAGTTTTTTTTCCTTTTTTTCTTTTTTTCCTTAGAAAAAGTTGTTTAAAAGCTAGCATTCCTTCTGGAAAAAGTCTGCCTGGCCAAATTATGTAAGTACCGGGTGGTCACCAAGCTGGTTGGGACAGGCAGGAATGGGTTATCGGGTTTGGGGTCTTTCACTGGGAGTGCCCCCTTATCAGCCCTGTCCTTCTGAAGCGAGCGGCTGGTGGTTCGGGCGGTTC
>NW_010248846.1:6030-21412 GCF_000690775.1 Eurypyga helias
GTTTGCTCTGCCCTGTCCCTGCTGCGAAAGGCATCCCACAGATAACCACAAAAACTATCTGAAGCATAATTTTGATGGAGGGGAGAGGACGCTCTCCTTCGGTAAGAGCGAGCAGTCACGAGGAAACTGTAGTACCAGTAATTTGACCCTGGGGGTTTTGAAGCCAGAGTAGCAGTGCTCCATACAATGATTTATTATTTGTTATTCTAAGAAGTAGCCCAAAACCCAACACTATTTTCTTTATTTTCTCCTCTGTGGTTCGTACCGTAGGTGCGATCCAAATGCTTGAGATGACTCGAACTTCCTCCAGCTCACCTCTTGGTCCTCTTTCGAGACTTGCACGTTACTTTTGTCACGTTCTGTAGCGCAAATAACTTCCCTTTTTACCCTTCTGTCATTAATTCCCCGCGTCCAGTTTCTAGGCGCCCCGTTAAATCGCATCGTCCCACCGAGCGGGGGGGTGTGAAGATCGCACCGGGCCAAGGCGATGCACAGCCTTGAGGAGCAGCGACGCTCCGGCGAGGACGTCGAGGGTTTTTCTGCGGCTCGCTGGTGAGGTGGTGTGTATTCTCGTCTTCAAGACGCGGTCATGTTTGGCGCTGGCTGTAGCCCCGCTGACCGCAGGCTGTACTTGTTACCGCGATGTGCTAACGCCGTGACGTGCCCGGAATAGCAAGGGGAGGGTGAAGCCCTCTCGGCGGGCCACCCCGCCGTAGTATTCGGACAAAATGCGTGTTTTGGTGTGGTGTGATCGAGGCTGTGTTTCTGCCGGTTAAATGAGATTCATTTTTGCGTGGTTTTGCTAACGAACCACAGCGTCCCCTCTCCCCTCCTGCTCCTCTGGAACTCAGCCTGTGCCGTGTGTCGTGGTTGAAGTCGGTGTGATGTCGTCAAATCGCAATCCCAGTGCTGGCAGATGGAAAAGCCTGAAATACAGTAGCGATAACATATTGGGATTGTGAGAACGTTTGTTAACTTTGAGTAAAGCATAAAAGGTCTTTATTATGCTGGACACAGAGCTGCACCGGCTACAATACCCTGCCTGGTCACAGGGCAAACCGGAGAGCTGCTAGCACAGCTAAGCTCCCAACTCCTGAATACAGAGACTTATTAAATTGAAACTTTCAAACAAAGACGGATTGTAGGGGTGAAAATCACGGAACTCGGCCATCTTCTCCAGCCGTCTTGCTGCAGCGCGCCGGGGTGTGTTATTTTCTTGCCGTCCGTGTTCTGATAAATAAGCCTGAAGTGTGAAATGCGTTTAAATCTTGGGAGGTTTGTGCCATAGTCGCTGCACAAAATACACAATTTTGGGGCTTAGTGTTGGTATAAAACACGGAAGGGAGTGGAGAGGCTGTTTCAGTAGCCAGCAGCTATAGATTGGCTTCTGGCAGCAGAATGCTGGCTTGGCCAAACCCCGCGTATTTAACATCTTGTCTGCTGTTTCTCACCGAGTCTGTCAGCGTGATTGTCCCTAGGCTGGCGCGCGTGGGTAGGACTGTCTTTTCCTGGAAGGTTCACAGCTCATTTTCTAATAATGTTGTAGCCCAGCTTCTCATAACGCTGTAGCCCTTTTCGTCTTCGCTGCACAGCTTCTGTGGAGCCTCTTTCTAGGAATCATGTTCCTTACAGTGTAGCTACTCTTGTTTTATTTATGGGTGGTGGTTGTTTAAAGAACCCGAGAATCCCTCAATCTCTGCTCTTTTAACCGGGAATTTATTCTCTGCCTTATTTTTGGTTTGCAGAGCATCATTATTTCTGGGGAAGAAAAAACCTCCTGATGCGAAGACAGCAGATTTGTGTGTAATTAGGTTGTTTTAAGGTCGGCCCCGTGTATCAGGGACTCCAGATTTATCCCGGTGACGAACTCTTTTCCCCTTTTCCCATGGAGCTCCTTGCTCCGCGTGTTTTGGTCCAGGCAGCCTTAGATGTCTCTGCACATTTCCTGTCTCCTCCGGGGGGGAAAGTTGGTAGGCTGCTCCCGATTTGTTTGGATTTTTTGTTTGCATGCTGCTTTGAAGGTTGGTAGACTGTAGCCCTCATGGTGAGCACTGTTCAGGAGCCCCAGCTGTAGACTTCAAACTTTGCTTATTTTTCTAACCTTTCTCTTATTTCACTGATTGTGTGTGAGAGCTACTTCAGAGCCGCCTTCTGCATTGCCAGAGGGCTTGTGTTGCTCATTTCCCTGCTTTGAAATGACATAAGTCCCTTTCAGATCCTGGAAAACAGAACTTAGCTATGTGATGTCCTACCTGCAAATGTTTGGCCAAAAAGACTGTAAGACTTGGCTCCAAAATCCGCTCCCTCGTTGGCCAAGAGTCTCAGTAGCCACCTCAAACGCAAGCTGCCCGGCAAGAGCAAGATGGAAATGTCAACCTTCTGTTGTGTTTTGGCATGATTTTGAAAAAATGAAATATTTTTAATGTATTTTTAATGGCTGGTTTTGATTAAAATGTCTTTTTTAGTCTATGTTCAAGTGAATATTTTTATGTAGTAAAAAGTTAATGAACAAAGTAAGATAATGAACCAAAAATTTAGGTTTCAAGGATAGAGGAGCTACCAAGTGATCCTTTAAAAAACGGACCTGTACTCTTTATTTTCTAGAATTCAGTTGTATTGCAAAATGTACAGACTGAATAACATTGTTTTGGTCACGTTATGTCGCAAAACTGAGGTACAGTCGCCGTTCTCTGTCTTGGCTGTTTTGCCTTCTGCCAGATCTCGTTTGTCCTGAAACTTAGAAAATAAATCTGACCCTGTTAGGGCAGAAACACAAACCCTCACGGCTCTTCTCAACCCCCTCAGCTGGGATCTGCGCTTCCCCGGGTGTTTTATGTTCTCCCACCCGGCCGTCAGGGAGTGAAAAGGTTTGTGCTGGGGAATATATTTCTTACCTGGGAAACAGCATTTGGGATGTTCCACCCAAGTATTAATGGTTTTCGGAACGGGGTGGTTTTTCAGCACAGCTCATTTTGCTGGCTTTGGGGCAGTTTGTAAAATATTTGAATGCCGTTGCCTTGTGAAAATATGGATTTGGATTGTAATGACCTTTTTACTTGATCCCTTTGAGTGCGTCGGGGCACGGGACTTGTTTAGATGAGCGGGTTTTTGAAACGCAGCAGTGTCTCACCCTGGGTTGGAACTAGGCCCCTTTGTCTTGGGAGAGCTCATTGGTAGCAATATCCTGTTTAACGTTGTTCTAAAAGAATGACCTTGTAGGGCATGTTTCCTGCTCTCTCTTGATGGGATTTCCTTTTATTAAACAGGAAATAGTCTGATTACATAAAAGTGTGAGAATGACAGGTTTTTCCTTCCCACCGAGGGTTGTTCACGTTAATTCTATTCAGAAAACTCTCCACTGCCAGAGCAGCTGAAGTTAATTTACTTTGCCTAAAACTGTTGTTTACACCTAAAAGTTCCTACTGGTGTGTAGCTAAAGCATTGTCTCAGGCTGAGCAGTGCAGCAGGCTTTCCTGGAGAAGTCTTTGTGCGGGGGTTTTCTGAGCAGCTCCTTTTTCTCACGGGTGGAAGGTGGCAGTTCAGTGGTGAGCGCTGTGCCGTGCCCGGTTTCGGAGACCCGTTTCTGCAGGTTGTTTTTTACCTCTGAGCTGAGGCTCTCAATTGAAATCGCAGACGCCAAAGGTGAGGCTTCCCTACCTGGCGAGAAAACGTGTGCTAGAAATGTCTTACTTTTCTGGTAGCTTTGCCCTCAGAATCACCTGCGGACCTCCCGCTGGGAATTTCAGTCCATGCTCTTCTGTGTGCGATAGCCCTAAGGAGTCCGGACGAAGCTGTAAGGTGGTAAGAGCTCAGGCCATGAATGAAGTTTACACTCCCTATTTAGGCATGGCTTACTGGTGGCCTCTTATACGGATTGGATGTTTGGGAGAAAGGAATTCTGTCTTGCTCTTGAAGAGGGCCACACGCCGCAGGATGTTGCTGTAAAGTAAATGTTCCGTTGCAGCCCAAGCCCGAAGAGGGCGAAGCATCTCTGTTAGGAAAGTGCAGTAAGGTAGCCCGTTCAGCTCCGTTCGTTTCTGGCATGCATTTGCCTTGATTCAGTAGGGAGACCGGGCAGTGCTCGGGGATTTAAATGGGGTTGTCTGATAAATGGTGCTGCTTCATGCGTTATAGGATTGAGGTGTGGCTTTTGGCTGAAGCAGGAACAGGCTTTGAGACATTATTATCGGTGGGAAAATTGAGTGGGAGGATTTGGCTTGTTCAGCCTGGAGAAGGGAAGGCTCCGGGGAGACCTTATAGCACCTTCCAGTGCCTGAAGGGGCTACAGGGAAGCTGAGGGGGACATTTTCCAAGGGTTTGTAGTGACAGGACAAGGGGTAACGGGTTTAAATGAAAAGAGAGAGATTGAGATGGGACATCAGGAAGTAATCCTTCCCAGAAAGGGTGGGAGCACTGGGACAGGTTGCCCAGAGAAGCTGTGGATGCCCCATCCCTGGAAGTGTCCAAGGCCAGGCTGGATGAGGCTTGGAGCAACCTGGTCTAGTGAAAGGTGTCCCTACCCATGGCAGGGGGTGGGACTGGGTGGGCTTTGATGCCCCTTCCCACCCAAACTGTTCTGTGATTCTATGAGCCACAGAAAATTGCTGATTAGAGGAGTGCTGACACTTGAGAACACCGAGATTAGCTCCAGATTTAGGAGAGATTAAAGTTGCCAAAACTGTTGTGACCCCTCTTCGGTTTCTGCCTTAAGCTTTGCTACTCCTGGTTTGAGAGCTGCGGTTTGGACCCCCCAGCCGACCCTTGTCTCCTCACCCCGGTGTGCTGTAGTCTGTGGGCCTCTCTCTTTCCCCTCTGCTGAGCTGGTGTGGTCTGGGCAGCCCTGGAAAACAAAAAAAATCACTTTGCAGGGCGGGTGGTTGGCAGATGAGAAGTTTCAAAAGACAAAAGAACCGGGAAACCTTGGAAATCTTATATTTGTTTTTGTTTCACAAGTTTAATTTTGAATTCTGTAGGTAGGTTTCCTCTTGACAATTAGTGCAAAGCTTTTCATATCCTACTGGTAAATCAACATTTACACAGTAAAGCCTGGGATTTTAGTGTCTCGCACGGTTTAACTTCAGAGTGTCTGATTGAAGCTCTTAGAGCTGGCCTGCAACCTAATTGGACTGGTATGTTGGAAAGTTTCTGGAGCAAGTGGCTTTGGCTCTAAGCTTTGTGCCAGGGAAATGATGAAGTATAACATGATGACTCCAATGAACAAGCTTTGTTTAGAGAGCTGGAAAACAGTGTGAGTTTTGTTTTTAGTTTCCAGCTCTGCTCATGGATGTATTGCACACAGATTTAATAGCAGCGTCTTGATATTATTTGGGAAATTTTTTAGGTGCGATTTGTTAGCTTTTTTGGTCCTAGGAGATGACAGAACGGAAACTGAACTTGTATGCAGCGGAATGATGCTGGAATAAAGTGTGTTTCAGGAAAAACTGCCACAAAACGCGCTTATGAAAAATTACTCCTGTGAAAATGGCTGAACCGTTTTCCCAAATCAAGAAGTCTGTCCTTCTCTGCAGCCTGTTCCTGGGGGGTTTAAGCGGTTTAATGAAGGTTTATAGTTTGCTTATATCTCACTGAAGAACCTCATGTAAAAAAAAAGGTAACCAAGTGCTGCTCGGGAGCTGAACTCTGGTGCCTGCTGCAAAAGAACAGGCAAACGGGGAGTTGAAAACCATTGCACGTCAGTATTGTGGTGGGCAGTACCCGACGTCTGTATGTCGTTAGAGTAACTGCAGAGACGGAGAGGGCCAAAGGGCCCACTGCAGTTAAACCAAGCGACTTCTGCAGGGGGTGAAGGTGCAGAGCACCTTCTGTGCCGTCTCGTGTTGTTGCGTGGTGGGCGTCCCAAGCTGTCGAGACTGCGTCGTGACTTTGCGTCGAGCAGTGAACTCTGATGCTGTGAGTATTGAGATGCCGTATCGGATAGCAAAGGGTTGTTTGGGTATGCAGGGGCATAATTTACGACACCTCGGAGCAGCGAGAAGGTAATGGTTGGAATAATTGGAAGCGTTGGAGTGCCTTGGTATCCCTGGGAATGCAGCTCGCACAGCTGCCTGAAAGGGGCACGGTGTCTTGGAAAAAGTGGCGTATATTCAAGGACTTGCCTTGGATTGGAGGTGTGAGAGATGCAAAGACAAATTCTCTTCAGCTGGGCTTTGGAAAGCCTTGAGTTTACCCACCAGCTCTGGTTTCTCTCTGCAGGTGCTGCTGGTTAGCAGCAGTCGTCATCCTGACCGATGGATTGTCCCTGGGGGTGGCATGGAGCCCGAGGAGGAGCCCAACGTGGCCGCCGTGCGAGAAGTCTGCGAAGAGGTGAGCGTTGGACAAGAACGGGAGCTCCTGCAGCTTCACTGCTCGCTGTTAGCCCAGCCTTTGGGAATTTGTTGTCACCGCTCTTGCTTGTTTTCCTTAAGGTGAAGAGGAATATTGGGTCACTGGTGATATCCCCATCATACATGGGAGGGAAAACGGAGTCCTAAATAAAGATAGCATAGGAATGTAATTAAGGCTCTCAGTCACAGTGAACTTGTCCTCGCCTGATACCTTAACTGGAAATAGATAAAATTAAGCTGTAGTCACTTCAGTACATACAGTGGTATTCTCTGTTTTGTTTTCTTTGTGTGAAGAACAGTTTCTCAAGGGAACTTCAAAAACCAACCGTGCTTCTGCGGAGCTATCCATGACCTGGGTAGAAGGTAGAAATATGACCTGACGAGCCACTAAAGACACGCCAGACATAGACACCTCCGTATGTTTTGGGGTAGTACATATCTAGAGTTTTATATGAATAACAGAAATTGATTGTGAGAGCTATCAGCAACAATTCCTAATGCGTTCATGGGTGTTTTTTTATTGCTTGAAGCTGTTTCAGAAAGGAGATCAAATGGCAGATCAAACACATATTGATCTGTATGGAGAAGGCATAATTTTTCTCTTAAAGCTGGAAGTACGATCCTGTTCTTCATAAGGAATTTAAAGGCAGCAAATTGACTACAGTAATTTAAAGGCAGCAGTTGAGAGCAGTCGGCTACATTGTCTGTAAAACATGTTTAGAATTGGCTTCTGAACGTTACCAAACTGGAGAGATGTTTGGATTCAGAAACGATTAAATGATTATATATGGGTGACCAAGTAGGTTCACAGTTACATAAGGCAGGATTAAAAATGCTTTCCAGAGGGTTATAAATTTTTGTGCTGCAGAACAGAAATCAAGAGCTGATTGATGGGACTTGGGAGGAACTTTCTCCAGTAGCTGCTTTATTTGTCTGGGATACGAAGTATTTGGGAGTACCTGCTGCTGTGTAACAAAATGCTGAATATTTGAGCCTTTGGAGTCTAGAATGTGGCAGTTCCCAAGTTGTGTGTTTCTTTTTTGGATGCTTTTACAATCTAGCAGTTTATCAGAAGGGTACGGAAGATTATACAGGCAAAGTTCATTTTTGGGTCTCTCTAGTACTGGGGATTGCCGCTTGCAAATTTTGTTTCCAGCTTGTAATGCAGCTCCTCCTTCTTTAGCAACTCGGCAATCTTTCAAACACGTTACAAGCCAAAGTGAGTTTAAGCAGAACAATAGGAATATTTTTAGCTGCAGACTCCTTTACAGCCCAGTCGTTACTAATAATTGAAGCTATTTGATACAGAAGTCAAGGGTCCGTTCAGGAGATGCGTGGCTTCGCCCTTCACATCCTTAAAATAAATCCGTACCGACCCTCCCTTCCTTGGAAGAGGCACTCTCTTTCCATGACAGCTCGGTGGCTGAAAGGAAACCTTGGCATGGGCTCAGTCTGCAGCGAAGAAACTGGTTTGGGCTGGCTGAGATAATCCCCTCTCGCTCAGCTGGTGTTCCCTCGCTCACGTGGACCGGTGCCGAATAGGAATGTAATTCAAACCGTGGCAGCCTGGCAGGGTTGAGTCATTCCCAGCGAAGCACCTATCTGCTTGAACGCCGCTCGGCAAACCCTAAACACCCAGAGCTCCAAAAGCGGCAGGATTGCCCCAAACAGCTCACCTCCGCGACACCCAGCGCAGGGTGGGGATCTGAAACGCGCTGGCGGGATGCCCAAAGGGTAAAGCCCTCTGCAGAAGGGCAGCCTGTGGCGTATAAAATTACTCGGGCGCTTCTGCAGCTGATGGTGAGCTTAGCTGACACGGGCGCTTTTAGGTGCGCAGGGCCTTCCCCAAATAGGTTTGTCTTCCAGCACGCTGCTTACGCTCCGCACGCAAAACGGGGTGTCAGCCGTGCCCGGCGAGCTGTTGGCTGCGAAACGGGGCTGGGGGATGTTGGTTCTCTTCCAGCTCTAACGCCGTAAAGGGCTTGTGTGCCCCCTTTTCCCAGCTTGTGGTGTTGATTTGGCAGAGGAGGTGTCTTAGGAAACGGGTGCGCGTGCTCACTGGTAACCCTTGCTCATCCCTTCGTGTGAATCCGGGCTGTTTCAGGTACGTTGTAGCTGAGGCTGGTTTCTGAGTGGCTTTGATGGCTTTGCTCCTCTCCTGGGACAGGGGTGTCTGTCACACGCTGGGAAACCAGAGGGTAGCTGAGCAGGTAGAGCCTGCTGCCTGTGCTGGGAGAGGGAAAACCCAGTTCCCTCCGCGTCAATGAACACAAAGTGATTTTTATGCTAAAAGAAGGTGGTTTGGGTGCCGGTCAAAGTTATGGAAGAAATCTGTGGAGGTTCTTTCACTGCCTTTGGTTTGCCTTTTCTGTTTTAATAAGAGCCAGTTGGAAGAGCTGGAAGGACTCCTCACCCTTTCAGTTGCTTGTGGTCTTTGAAGATGACAGTAGGCTGTTTTTTCTCAATTCATTACTTTTTGCATGGTATGCATTTGCTTTTTACAATACGCTTCCCTGAACCGAGAGTCTGAACTTCTGTGTTCGCTGTTTTAATTTCACCACGTATGTGTTTGAGTTTATCCATGTGAATTGTCATATAAACAAAGCTCACTTCTCCCTCTTCGGGATTTTTAAAAATTCAGAAGACCGTTCCGAAAATGAAACATTGATGCTGAGTGAAACCTGTGCTCCCTCTGTCCCAGTTTGAGTTAAGAAGTCCTTGTCCTAGTTTGATAGTCCTTATCTATATTAATCTGTCCCAGCAGAAGAATTAGAGTAGACAGGTACCAACACTTGTCACGTTTGCTGCTGTCTGCATAAAATGTGAAGTGACTTGAGTTCTTGGGTGTTGTTTTTAGGCAGAGTGGCAGTAGACGAACACGCTAGCTCTGAATGAGAGCTGCCTTTTCAGGATAAACCCACTTGTTTCTGACAGATTGTTGAAAAATGACGTGGTCAGTCTTACACAGCTGTAAGCTCCAGGTATGTTCTCAGCTTCGCCTTCTAGGAAAGGGATTTGCCTTTTTAAAGCGGTCATCGGTGCCAATGTAGTATATTTTTTGCTTCTTCATTCTTGCATTCTTCCCCCCAAAATTAATTTTGTGTTAGGAATAAGGGTTTTTTTAATGGGTGTGAGCCACTTGGCAAAGAACATGGTTTAGAAATAGATGCCTTAAATGAAACTTATTATGGAGTGACTTTGAAAAAAGCCTCCACACTCATCTGTTAAACCCAAAGGCATTTCATTTTGCACTTAGAGCATCTTTCACATCCTGACCTTTAAATACTTAGTAAATGTCAAGTTCTGTAAAATTACGGGAGTACTAGTGGTGCTTTCTTCATGGGAATCAAAACCCTGATAAGTTGTGCTTGATCTGTGATCAAACAGGCAGTTGATGCCAATATCAAAAATAGTCCATCGTGATAGGACTTTGATCTAGTTGCTAGACCTCTTTGTTTTTCTTTTCCCCCCTCTTAAAACATGCTTTTTATAAATAATCCTTTCTGTTTCACGTATTTTGTTAGTGATTTAGAATAAGAATATTGATATTTTTAGCCTTAAAATAGGAAAGCCTTTTCAATATTGCAAGGACCGTGGCTGAATGACTGAGATGATGGCGCTGAACTCCTAGATTTAGTAATATTCAGTGCAGTTAGCAGGCCAAGCTCGTGACCGGCTGTTGCCCTGCTCACTCAGACTTGACAGAAACGTGCGCGACGTCTGAAAGTTCTTCGCTCTGTCATGGCACGTCATTTCTGTTTCACAGATGTAAAAGCACGTGTTGGTTGTAGCGCAGCAAAGAATGAGATGGGTAAAGTACAACCCTCTCTGAGACACGGTACAGGGAGCAAATTTGCCAAGCAGGTCTAATTGGTGTCCTGAGAAGTTGTCGAAGGTGGCAGCCTTTATCATAGAATCGCAGAATCCCAGAATCCCAGACTGGTTTGGGTGGGAAGGGGCATTAAAGCCCACCCAGCCCCACTCCCTGCCATGGGCAGGGACACCTTCCACTAGACCAGGTTGCTCCAAGCCTCATCCAGCCTGGCCTTGGACACTTCCAGGGATGGGGCATCCACAGCTTCTCTGGGCAACCTGTCCCAGTGCCTCCCCACCCTCTGCGGGAAGAATTCCTTCCTGATACCTAATCTAAACCTCCCCAATTTCAATTTAAACCCGTTGCCCCTTGTCCTGTCACTACAGGCCCTTGGAAAAAGTCCCCCCCAGCTTCCTTGCAGCCCCCCAGGCACTGGAAGGGGCTCTAAGGTCTCCCTGGAGCTTCCCTTCTCCAGGCTGAACACCCCAACTCTCCCAGCCTGTCCCCATGGCAGAGGGGCTCCAGCCCTCGGAGCATCTCCGTGGCCTCCTCTGGACTCGCTCCAAGTGGTCAATATCCTTCTGATGTTGAGGGCTCCACGGCTGGACGCAGCACTCCGGGGGGGTCTCCCCAGAGCAGAGCAGAGGGGGAGAATCCCCTCCCTCTCCCTGCTGCCCACACTTCTGATCCAGCCCAGAATATAATATTATGGGTGTGATTTACTACCTTCAGCGCTGCGAGTGTTAGAGCAAAGATTCGCGTGCCTTACCACGGTCCCCTTGCCCAGCAGTAATCTGTAGTAGATGCAGGCTTTGAGCCTAATAGAGCAAAGTAAAATAGCTGAAATTCCAACCCACATTTTCCTTAGCTCAGATGGAAGGAAATAAAAGCTGTCCCCAGGAACAGATGGTGTTGCTGCAGGCTGCTTTTTGCATCTGACCCCAACTTATTTTGAGCTTTGAAACCTGAACCTGCTGTTCTTGGATGTCTTCAGTAATTTTTCTTTATTAAAACAAGTTGTTCCATGAGCAGCAGAACTAGTAAAGCTTCATTTCCTCCAGCTTTTTGCTCCTTGTCCGGAACGCCCAGCCCGCCCCTCCGGGCGTGCGGCAGCGGTTTGAAGCCGTGTGCTGTTTTGGGGCAGCTGGCGATGGCCGTGACATGGATGCGCTCCTGCCAGATGTGTCTTTTCCTCCAGCGGGGACCACCTCGGACATTGGAAGCTCGTTTGGATCTGCAGAGCAGGAAAAAAGCAGCTCGTTTTGCAGACTCGGTCTGTCCTCTTTTAAACCAGAGTGTGCCTCTTCCTGGGAATACTGTCGCTTGATTGACTTGCTTTGTTTTCACGCCTGCAGATGGAACAGTTGGTGCTGCTGTTCTCCTACCCCTTGTTTAATAGCATCCTCCTGGGACGTGCCTGTATTTTGAGGATTGCAGCACGGGCTGCGTGTGCAGTGCTTCTAATGCTTGGGCCGAGGGGGGGGGACGGACATGTGCCCAAAGAAACTGTGCTGTCTGCCGGACACTCGCTGTTGTGGCCCGTGAGGGCAGAGGATGCTCGATCCATTTACTCCCAAGGAGAAAATTCCTGAGTCATCTGGGGCAAATTTAGATCCAGCTTCAATCCTGGATGAGCCTGTGACTGTGCTTTTAACTTCCCAAGAAAACGCTCATTGTCCTGCGGTGAAGATGAGTGGGGAAGGTGCTGAGGGGTTGGCCCGTGGGAAGGCGAGAGGTATGGAGCTGCCCCAAAGAGGATCCTGGAGGTTTGTTTCTTGTTATCTAGCTTGCTTTGTTAGTGGTAACAGCTACAGATTATTTTCTCGGATCTCTTAGGCAACTTCTATGTTAGAAACTTGTGTGAGATTGTGAATTCCTGTTCCATGTTTGTTCCCTGAAGCGAAGTATGTGATTGTACGGAAACGATGACTTTCCTGTTTGTGCTTTTCCTGTTCGTGCTTTATCAAAAATAGGTGTAGAGTAATCCAGTGGGTCTGTGTTACTGTCCTATGTCTTGTCTCCAAAATCCAGTTAAACAGGATGAGAGCACCATAGGATGCAGTGATTGCTGTGCTCTGCAGTCTCTGGTAAGGACTCTCTTTATAAAAAATCAGCCCAGTAGTTGTTTGAATCAATCCATTAATTTCTGGCACCACTTACATGTGGTAAATTCATACATGAAGGAAACCTTAGCGCTTTTTTGGGTTGTCTAATGATAATTCAGCATTTCCAACAGCACGTGTTTGTCTTGGCATCGCTTTTTGTGGCTTTTGGGGTGAAGAAGAGTAGGCAGAATGGAGAAGGATGGTCTTAGTTTGCAGGCAGAGCGTTATTTCCGTCGCCTCCCTGTTTAACCAGAACAGAAGGAAGGGCTCCTCACCTGCCTGTGTTACTTCAAGCACAGTTTTAGAGCTGGGAACAAACTGCTTGGGAGGTTGGTTGTGCTGTATTCACGCTTAGTCTCCAGGCTGGCTAGTTGCCTGGAGATAAATGTGTTTCTAGTCAGGCTTGAGAGTCTGCTAAACCATCACAACATCATCCTTGGCTTTTGAATCGGCGCCTCTGCAGGCAAGTAGGGAGAGCAGAAATTCAGCAGCCTTCTCCAGGAACAAGTGAAGCAATTTGGCTTCAGTTACCTGAAACATTCGATTCTGTAATTCACCTTTTCCTGTATTTATGGGTGTATGTTGTGATGTGGAAGCCTTGTGTTGTTCCTCTCCGTTATTGCTGGCTGGTTGATACGGTTATCCAACAAAAAAAGCCCGACGTTGGAGGCTGCTGAAGGAATTCTCTGAATGAAATTCACTTGAATTATTTGCCTTCCAGTTCACTTCTGAGAGCGATCAGTCCAGGTTGGCAGCAGCAGTTCTGCGGATGAGGTACAACCACTCACCCGCAAAGGTCAGGACCGGTTACCCGTCGTGGCCGCGTTGGTGTGCGCGCACACGCGTACGTTGACCTTCACGGAATTGCTCTTGGACTCCAGAAATAGCCCTGTGGGTGATCGTTGGTGGCCACCGATGGGCTGAGCAGAATGTCAGAAATACTGATGAGACAATAAATTTTGCATCCAAAAAACCAACATGAAAGACTCGGTTGAAAAGCTCCTTCCTAGGAGTAGAGGTCAGGGAGCATGTTACAGAACGGATTACAGATTTCTGTGAATGCTTGTAGTAGGAGGAGCTACAAATCCTTTTCTCCTGGGTGGTTCTACCATCAGCTGGCGAGGTGCTCTGGCTGTATTGTTCGGTATCTCTGTGTGTTCATTCAGTAGGCTGGGCACTTAACCAGGGAAAACCTTTAATTAATCCCAGTTCTTCCTTCCTAAAAGCATATCACTGCACAGCAGCTGGTTAGTGGCCGTAGAAGTGGGAAGTAGTGTATCTCGGCGCTCAGGACAGAGAATTTCTCTCGTCATTCAATATACTCACCCCAACATTTATTTTTTTTTAAAGAAGCCTGACCTAATCAGATCTCTAGATCTCCTCTGCAAGAGTCAAGGCACTGTTTTCTTGAACTGCTCAGGATGTGTTCCAGCTGCCGGAGACGACAGCCGGATTTACATCCCAAGGTGGCTGGGTTGTCTGCCAGATCGTGTGTGGTATTCCAGGCCAGTCAACTCCCAGAGCAAAATCCCATCTTGTCTGCAGCACTTGAGTTCCAAGCATTTACAGTTGTAAAAAGAAGGGAATGTAAGTTATTGGGGGATCCTCAGTAGCGTCAGAGAACAAAACTGTTGCGTAGCTCTTCCCTTGATTCGAAAGTTGTGGTCCAGTGCGCGTCCGCGCTGTGTCTTGTATGGGTCTTGTTCCCACCTCGGAGGCCACTGTGCAAGACTGGAAGGATTTAACGTTTAGATCAGCTCGTTTCTGATGTATGCAGGGCATCCCTGAAGTACCCGGGAGCTGTCATGCTGCTTTGATGGTGTAAGTGGATGTCTGTATTACACACTTTATACCGTAAGAAAATAACTTGAAAGAGGTAAAACTGCTAAACCCCACAGCAAATTTTATCCGTGCTTAGACTGTAATAACCTTTAGGGGAGATTCTCGTCATTTGGGGGATGTTGTTATGCAATTAGTTACTCATCAATTATTTTTTTTCCCTCTCCAGATTGAATCCTGAATGGTTTGAATATAGAAAAGGCAGAAAAAAAAAATCCTGGGAGTACACAGGTGGTTAGAGCTCGGGGTACATCTATGTCGATTTTCTTGTGACCGCGTTGGTTTGGGATTAACAGGATTTTACAGCATTTGCTTCCTGCTCTACAGGAAATGCTCCCGTGCAACGCATACGGAAATATGTACTGACCTGTTGCTAAAGCGTGGTGTTTTTCTCTTTGGATTTTCCATAGGCTGGAGTGAAAGGGACGCTAGGAAGATTAGTGGGAATTTTTGAGGTAAGTTTCAGACACCGAGGATGGGAAATTTTGATGCAAAAAGATTGCCTTGGAGTCAAAAATCACTTCTTTGACTGCTGTGAATTAAACTAGCTAGCCTTCCAGTACCTGAAGGGCTACAAGGAAGCTGGGGGGGACTTTTTACAAGGGCCTGTAGTGACAGGACAAGGATAACGGGTTTAAATGGAAAGTGGGGAGTTTTATATTGGACATCAGGAGGAAACTCTTCCTGAAGAGGGTGGTGAGGCACTGGGACAGGTTGCCCAGAGAAGCTGTGGATGCCCCATCCCTGGGAGTGTCCAAGGCCAGGCTGGATGAGGCTTGGAGTAACCTGGTCTAGTGGAAGGTGTCCCTGCCCATGGCAGGGGCTTGGAACTAGATGGTCTTCAAGGTCCCTTCCAACCCAAACCAGTCTGTGATTCTATGAAAACCTAAATCTCATTAAAATAAAAACACCTGCTGATCCTTCCAGTGATCTCGATCATGAGTAATTTCCACTCCAGTTGCAATCATGAGTGACAAGCCAGTGTAGCAGTGAATGTTTTTGTGCCGTGTGTGCACCTGCCTTTTCTCCTTCGGTACCTTTATTCCGTTCTCTTTGCCTTCTAGAATCGGGACAGGAAACACAGGACGTATGTTTACGTACTTATCGTCACGGAAGTGTTGGAAGACTGGGAGGACTCTGTCAATATTGGTAAGCTCTTTGCGCTCTCTGTGACTGGTTTGCTGCCGACAAAACACGTCAGCTTAGCATCCCTCTGGGAGCTGGAATCTTTGTGAGGGAGGCTGAGAAAAGGTGCAGTGGGTGTCGTGGTTTAACTCCGG
>NW_010248847.1:0-212 GCF_000690775.1 Eurypyga helias
AGGTAGATGACATCAGTTGCTTGTATTCTATCCACCAAATTCGTGACTCCATCGTAGAAGGCCACCAGGTTCATCAGGCATGATCTGCCCTCGGTGAAGCCATGCTGGCTCTCATCAATCACCTCCTTGTTCTCCATGTACGTTTGCATGGTTTCCAGAAGGATCTGCTCCATGATCTTGCCAGGCACAGAGGTGAGACTGACTGGTCTGTA
>NW_010248847.1:600-1079 GCF_000690775.1 Eurypyga helias
CCCTGATCTTCTTTTTATCTCCTATGTACCTATAGAAGCCCTTCTTGTTGGCCTTGATGTCCCTGGCCAGGTTCAATTCTGTCAGGGATTTGGCATTCCTAACCTGAATCTGACTGAGTGTACCGTAAGAACTTTAGTAGACAGGGTGAACCAAAAGAATGACAGAAGAGTTATTTTAAAGAAAAATTTAAAGACTGTTTTTTATCTGTTTTGTTCAACTCTTAGTTGTGAGGTTCTATATATTGTTACTTTATTAGTTCACGAATAACCACAGATATAAATGTTCAAGGATAATAAAATATGCTAGCAAATTGAAAACAGTGGGAGCAGATTTTTAAAAAAGATGATACCCTTTATAGTGCAAAATGTAATTGTCTGCTATTTGGAAATAGTTGAGAAGTCAGACATTGTCATTGCAAATTGGTGCTGCAAAAAAACGTACAAAGAAAAGGAGAGAATCACAGAATCGTAGAATGGTT
>NW_010248848.1:0-244 GCF_000690775.1 Eurypyga helias
TCAGCTCTTGCAGCCCCCCCCTCTCCCCAGCCTGCTTTATTCCCCACTCTGGTGATGCTTTGGCTGCTCCTCGCAGGGAAATGAATTCCCAGGCGCTCTGGGAAGGCAGTCAGGGAGAAATTTCTCCCGCATCATCCTTTCGGAGCTAATTGCTGGTGACGTGACGTCAGCCCCATGGATTTCTCCCGTGAATGGCTGCGGGAGGAGCGAGGAGGGGCCAGCACCCGCGGAAGGGCACCCGCGC
>NW_010248848.1:687-912 GCF_000690775.1 Eurypyga helias
GGTTATTCCGGCAGCGAAGCGAGCCGGGGATCGGAGGCGTTTGATCTGAGGGCTTAGGTTAAGCATCTGGTAACCGGGATCGTATTCTCCTGTGTTTTTTCAGGCTCCTTGGAAATTGAGGAATGCAATTCTGCCACCATGATGGAAGGTAGGTGATGATCCGAGCGTGTCTTTCGGGATTGCTAGAGTTCTCAAAGCCACAGTGTGTGAAACCACCAAACCTCT
>NW_010248849.1:0-248 GCF_000690775.1 Eurypyga helias
CCTCCTCCAGTGGAGGAGAGGGGGACTTGAGTGAGCGGCTGTATCTTATTTTGTTGCCAGCTGAGGTTAAACCATAACAGGTGGGTTTATGCAGAGGCACAGAGTGAGTCTTTAAATCCGAAAGGAGGAAGCAGCTTCCCCATCTCCCACAAGCAGCGGTGGTGGATGCGCCTGCATGTCCCAGTAACACAGCAAGTGCATGCAGGTGGCCCTGACTTCCAGCATGACCCTGCATGTCAGGGGACCCA
>NW_010248849.1:462-3440 GCF_000690775.1 Eurypyga helias
ATTTTATATTAAACTAAGAGCTTTTTCAGTTTCTTGCACTACTCTTTGTAAAGGACAAGCTGGGAGGAAACACAGCTGGGGCAGCTGACCAAACTGACCAAAGGGACATAGTAGTAGTCATATCACTATTCCATTTATTTTCAATTTTTAAACTGTTCTTATGTCAACCCATGAGTTTTAATATCTTTTTCCTCTGATTCTGTTCCCCATCCCACCAGGGGAGTGGGTGGGGTGGTGAACGGCTGTTTGGTGCTTAGCTACTGGCTGGGACTAAACCATGACACCCAGACATCTTCACACGTTCTTCAGAGGCTGGAGCAGTTCAAAGCATGAGGACAAATTTTTGTGGCTTGCTCAAGAGGAACTTGAAAATTTATTGAAAAGAAAAAGCAAGTTTACTGCAGGTGTTTTTCTCCCTGTTAAGAGTGGGCCAGCATCACTCTGAATCTTTATAGGGGGTGGGGTTTTTGTATTTATTTTATTTTATTTCTGCGTTTTCCCTAAACCACAGACACAGATATGAGGGTCATAAGTCAGCTACTACCAGTACTAGGTGCCCGATTTCAGTGCTATACATGAGACCAGAAGTCTCTAAAAGATACTAGAGCCTCGTGTGAGAGTACTACAGGCTCAAGCAATAGGAATGGTACCTAAAGGGAAGCAAATGAACTGGACAGGTAGCTATCTAAAGTGAGAAAGTGAATCTATATATGCAAAACAAGCAAAAGAAGAGTTAAATTGCAGACAAAGACCATGCTTTTTAAATGGGTCATACTGATTTTGTCCATTCCTTCCAAAAAAAAGGCTAGTAGAAAGCAGTACAGCTCTGGAATTTGTTGCAGAGATGCTGTAGCACCTCATCCTTGGAGGGTTTGAAGGCTCGGCTAGACAAAGACACAGACATCCTGCTGGAAGCCGTCCTGCTTTGAGCAGGAGGTTATACTGTGGACCCTCAGAGGTCTCCTTCCACCATCATTTCTAAGATTTTATAAAAAAAATCTGCAAGCTCTTCCTTAAAGAAGGTTGAATCAGCATCCTAAATTCCTGTGAATTTGAGAGCATTCAGCTCTCTTTATATCAGATGTGAAATCCAATGCCTATTTCGCATAACCTTGTCAGACTACGCCTGCTAGAAATTATGCCATTCTTCCCCAGCTGTGTTAACCAGAAACCCATGAAAACCAACCACCTTAACCTGTTACCCCACTAATCTTCTATAGGCAAAAAAGTGACCTCTGCTGACAACCTTAAATGCCCACTCCCCGGGGTCTGATCAGTTCAGCACAAAGCAAAGCAACACCTTTAAAAATGAACATTTATTTCTGCAATCAATAGCTGTCAGTAATAGATTGAGCACTCTTTAAATGCATAATTTAATTTCACAGTCCATTAACTTTCAGCCTTCTTAGACTCCCATTGTACTGGAATTATGTTGTAATCTTTAATCCAGTGTGGGAATACTTCAACCTTTAACCTTCAGGTTTCTTACTATTTCTTACACCTTATGTTCTCTGTGCTTAAATAAACTGAAAAAAAAATCAGATGAATCTATTCTTTTTGATTGACAGACAGAAAATAACAGAAGATTGAGAGCAAGAAGAAAACATTCCATATCAAAGCCCATAGGTTTTCCAGAAAGACTGCAATTAAGTTGTAGTTCATAAAACCATATGAAGGTAAGAATTGTCAAAATTACTCTCACTAGCATCCTAACTCCTGTAAGAACCAAAAAAAATGCTTCAGAGGAAAAGAAACATTACACTACAACAAAATATGTGATTATATGTACTATTACAAAGAACAAACTAGTTCCTCACCTCACGGTTGATCAACACACACTTCCATATATCAAAAACAATTAAAAACTTAAAGTTAACAGGTAAAAGCAAACACTTATTTAAAAAAAAAAAATAGAAAGGAGTAGTAGAAAGGGCTTTAACTGTAAAAAAAAAGGGGGAAAGAAAAAGTTTATGTATTGTCTCCAATGTCTCTTTTCTCAGATATTATGCCCCAGACCAAGTTTGTGTCTCAAGGCTGATGATGCTGGAGTTGGAGATGTCTCTCCTCCTCTGCCCTGAGGCTGATTTTCTACTTTTGGTCAGAGTGGAGGTGGTGTCATTCCGAAGCTGGCTGCACACTGAAGCTATGCAGGTCCTTCCTACAGTACTTGTGAAAAAATGGGCCCTGCAGAACTTCTCCTTGGATGACAACTAACAAATTTGCCAGTTTTTGTTGCTTGCCCTGGGATCTCTCTTTGATTTTGTCTCAGGAGTTTGACTTTTCCTGGTTTTTAGGAGGGCCATGAGAGGGGTCTACATACTCAAAGCAGCAGTGCCCAATTCAGAAATACGTAGCGCAGAACACTGCTGCTGTGGTGTTCCCCAGCCTCAGTTTAAAGCTGTTCAGCAGCTTATTAATTTCTGACTGATGCTGCAAATTGAGCAGACATCTTCATTCAGCTTCCACAATGCAACCCATAGCTTATTTTTTCCCTGGGATGTGACAACTAATTCAGAAGCCATCGATGTATATAAGGAGATTAATTTGTTCCATCCGATTTGTATTCCCTTGCAGCCATCAACAATGAATGTAATTTACCGTCATGTTGCCCAACTGTCTCGAGCTACCCACAGTAGTCTTTTCATCAGCAAGTTTGGCCACTTTGCTATTCAAACGCCTTCAATCAGTAAGAGCATAAACCACTGTGGATTTCTCTCCAGGTAAATTAATCCAGAGCTCCTTGCAGCAGCCAGTACATGAAATGGGGCATAGGAGATAAACTATTATGTGGGTTGCATATGGCATTCTTACATATTTATGCACGTGAAATTAACTGTAACTGCCTCCTTCCCCATCATCCTAGCAACACATTTCCAAGGTGCAATACTGTTATTACCCTTTTCTTACCGTTGGGTGAGCAGGCAGAGTAAGGGCTCCAATGGAGAGTCCAACTCTAACCTCATGGAGTTCAACAAGGC
>NW_010248850.1:0-15077 GCF_000690775.1 Eurypyga helias
ATAGTGTGCAATTGAGGCAAAAGATGTCACCTGCCAATATGCAGCCAACTCACCATTTATATTAAGAAAACTCCATTTTTAAATAAGGAAAAGGAAAATGATCTGTTCACTTTTACTTTACATGGAACCAGAAATCACAAACAAATGGCAAGCATTTGCATTCAACATTCAATTTCCTTCTATGTAAATGTATAATTTTGAGAGATTGAGTTTACATGGGTTTCATATATAATTCACACTCCCCAAGTAAAGCTATTTGATTATTACAATCACATGAAATGTAAGTGGTTGAAAGAAAAAGATTTAAGTCAAGTAGAAATGAAAACAAATGGAAGTGTGAAGTGAAATGAAAATGTTACTTGAATATATTTGTTAAGTGAATTCTGCAAGTGTCATCACTATGTAATATATAAAAGATGCAGTGAAAGTTGAAAAATCAGGGGAGTTGAAGATTCATCTCTTGAGTCAAATAAATTAGAAGGCAAATTAAAATCTCTTGTGGGAGGTACTGAACTCCTTAAAAATATGATGTACATGACAGTCACTTTCAGAAAGTCTGAGACCAGAAATTTTTCTGTGATAAAGTACTAAAACCAGAGGTACATAGTTTTAGCCCCAGCAAATTCAAACTGCTCAGCCAGCTTTTCAGATGAATTTATGCTGCAGACTTACAGAGTTGCTAAAAATATGCAGGATTACACTAGCTAAGAATTGGTGTTTTACATGTATGGAACATTTCTAATAGGTTTACATTCACATCGGCCACCTGTTTAAAGAGTACAGATGGAGAAAGAAATCAGCAGTAAACAACCCAACAGAATAATCCTGCTGTTAAAAAAAGCAGAGTGCCATCCAGGACAGGAATTGCGTAGAGCTGTTGGCAGCATGATTAGTGGTACTGTTAGCACCTTTAATATAATTGGAATCATGAAGGTTAACATGCAAGTTAAATTGTCCTCAGAATTTTTGTCACATAACAGAGAAGCTGAACTGAATGAAGGGTTTAAACTTTATTTTTGGATCTGTCTCATTATCCCACCTGGGATGGGGATGCGCTGACCTGCTCTAGTCTGCATTTAACTCCCACCAGTTACCGTCTCCATGCTCTGGTTTTTCCCTCTTAGATTCACTTTGCAGAAGTAGTTTCATGTCTCAGTATGGTTTGTGTACTTTGGAAGAACTGATTCAAGCAACTGTAAAGACCTTCTCTGAACCCAACTTTGGGACCACATGGCATCAGTAGGATGTGCCAATAACATCATGTACTACTTATGAACACTATCTGGGTGATGTTACTAACTGGCCCAGTAAGTACTCTCTGGGATTTCCTCTGAAAGTTGAATTGCACAGAGCTCATTTGCAAGGTGATACTGTGAGTTAAATCTTCTGGAGAAAAATAACCAGGAAATTTAACAATGAAATTTAGCAGAGGACTCTAGTCTGTGCGTGCATTTACCTTAAAGAAAAAAAGACAGGACTTACAAAGATTTGCAAATATTCTGCACTGCTCTTGTCTTTTATCTAGTCTCACCCTGTTATGTGGTAGGAGACTTTCTGACATCTCAGTACAGATGGAGTCCCACTGCTGCTTTTCTTTACAGCCTCTCTCAGCGTGGTCCTTCCGGAACACAATATCCTTTTGAATGAATACTCAGATGACAAACCTGTTTCTCACCTTCAGGCTATTGTATGGAGACTCTGTTGTTTCACAAGGAATTAAGAACTTGAGAGTCAGAGTCAGTGTTCTTGCTTTTATCTCGGAAAAGTTTTAGAAATCAACATTAAATAATCATAGAAAAATGGCTTCAAGAGAGTCACAAGAATAGCAGTTTTAGAATCAATAAATAATTTCTGACAGATAACTGCTGATATTTTCCATAGAAATTTCCACCTTTCTCAGTTGCTCTCTTCCTCATTTCAGTCACCTCTTACAGAAAAACAGTAAAGTGTAAGTACTTCCACCTTTGATGTCCTTACTCTGAACAGTCCTAACCCACTCAGTCTTTGCAGATAGCTCATACTTTCCAGAATGCCCATTTTCCTCCATGCTGTCCCCTGGCAGACCTTGATGGCAGCTACAATACAGCATGTGGCAGGCATATCCTGAGCCACCCATCCCTCTCTGCACTAGCTGTATCATATTTCCCAGATATCTTGGACATATATTTTATATCATCCTCTGAGGTGCTGATCTCTCCCCAGGGTCTGTAGATGGTTACAGTTAGGTGAAATACACTTCCTCTTTTCTCAACAAACTCATGGACCTCTGCTCTTTGCCATTTGCAGATGAAAACATTAAGTTTATAACAGAAGTTCTATTAATTCCTACACTCTTTTACTTTGTACTTTAAACTGAATTCTATTTCCATTACTAAGATCTTCAAAGTCTTAGGAACTTTAAAAATTATGATGATGATATTCACATTTTCTTTTCTCTTTTTCTCTTTTCTTATTTTTTTTTTTTTCCTTAGGAGAGGAATCCTCCTAAATCTTTGTAAATCTCTATAATTATCATTTACACATTGCTACTTTTCAAGCAGCTCAAAAATGTAAATGTTAGACAAGCTCAGTCCCATGAGCCATTCTCATGTTTCACTACTAACCTCTTTAACTTTCAGCACCATCAGTAGTTCTCTCTGCTCTAGCCCATCCGTTATCTTCCATACAGCTCATGCACTAATCCCTATCTTCTCCCTTTTAAATAATGATTGTCACATCAAATGTTTTATTGAAATCCAGAGAGATTACATCTACTTCATTTCCCTTGTCTAACATGGTCTTATTTTATCAAAGAAAGTTATCGGATGTGTCTAGTGTTATCTCTCTTTGATAAGTACAACAACTCATTCACAGACTGATCCAGACATACCCTGCTCATTTGCATTATCAATTTACATTCCTTTCCCAACTGTATCCCACCACTATAAGATCATTTCACCCCTATAAATGTTACATGTTCTTACAGTGATCTACATCCATGAAATTTCTTTGAGGGACACTGAATTCCAAGTTACTTTTTTTTTTTTTTTTTCCACAGGTTCTTGTGCTCCAAATAATTTTGAGGACCCCATGTAAAGCCAAAGATGGTACAAATCCCAAAACCATAAAAAGTCAGTGGTATATTCTCTGGGGACACTGACTTAAAGGAGCTATAATTGTGATTGTCACACCAGATAGTTTTTATTCACAATAGTTATTTTGGTACAGATATCCTTCTGCAAAATGGTCTTTCCCCTTCCATACAAATATTAGGATTTATACTTCCTGAAGGAAAAATTGACATGCAATTATTCTGGTGATGTCTTTTCTAGTCCCCCTCTTATACAAGTCAGTCAGCACCAGTCGCAAAAGAGAAATGCTTCAAGAAAAAGATCAATGAAATATCACATCTGAAGGGATATAGGATTTGTCATACCAAATCAGTGTATTAATTCTTTACTGTAAATGCAGGACCTATTTTCAGGCGACAGAGTATTCCTGAGGCTTCAAAGTAGGGATAGAAATAAAAATAGTAAAATAGTTAATATACCTGACTGTTAAATAAAATTCTTTCCTGACATTCACGATGGATATCATGAAGCACCTGTGAAATATGCTTACATCAGGTTCAATGGATCTGGTGCCCAAATGAATGCAGGATTAAGGTCACACCAAATATAGCTGTACTAAAATCATTGTCTCTGGGAACTAACACATTCACCCCAGAGAAGGTAAAAATCAGCTGGATTCATGGCTCAGAGATGAGAGAAAGAAACCACTTTTCAAATTTTCATCAGTTCGTGTGCCCAAGATCAGAAACTGTCATTGTCCCACAGGGATCCACTGTGAAAAATTACAGAGGTTTTAAAAAGCTGCAGCTTTATTGAGCTCTTCACCCTTCTCTGGTTTCCTCTTCATTCTCTTTCTCTTTATGGTTTTCTTCTCTCTTATGCCATACTTGCTTCAATAATCATAGGGGATGTTTCTTCATCTGTCTGTCAGAGTAGTCCATTTGGGTCTGGATGATGCTTTTCCATTTCCATTACTAGACTGTGAAAGTAGTTTGGAACAGAAAATAGAGAGAAAAAGAAAAGGAGTTAGGCAAAATTATCATCTGCAATTAAGCCATCATGTATATTATAATATTAAAACAACCTCTGTGATGATAATGGAGGTAATTCTAATATTGTATTACATATTTTCTTTTCAGATTTAGCTGACTAAAAAAATTACAATCTTTCAGATGAGAGGTGTATTACTACCAAGGAATAAGTAGGTAATCATGGCACATAAACTTGAAGTGACTTGTTGAAATTTACACAGAATGTGTGAAATGTAGTTCAAGAAGATCATCACACCCTAGGTGTCTTGAGTAACACCTAAGTCTCTTAATGATATGAACATATCAGAAGTTGTGACTATGTATGCATTCTAGAATGGCAAAATTTGTCCCATCATGTTGTCTGGAGAAAAGTGTGAAACCCTCCAATGTGCTTTAATTTATTCCTCTGTGTGCAAACTCATTGTGTATGCCGAAACAGACAGCATAGTGATTAGATTTAATAGGATTAGGACTCCCTGATGCCTTGCTTGTACATTCATTGTTCAAATTCTTACAGAAGGAGCATTTTAATTTCATTTCATTGTAAAACTCAAACTTCATTACCTCCTCAGCTCATTTATAATTTAATTCATTACATGTTATTTATTCTGTCCTCTAATAATTACACCTCCACTTCACCTTTCGAACACACGATCTCTTACTCTGCAGTGTACTCCAAAACAGGCTTAGTGATGTTTGTAGGCTGCTGACTTTCTGGTTGCAGTTCTCTCTTCAGCCCTAGTCACAAGGGCACCCATGTTCCTTGTAACAGAAATGTGTCTGTGTCTATAAGTACTCGTTTTCCTTAACCCATTCCCTACAGTGCACAATTCAATCTCCCCTTTTGTTCAAGCATAACTTCACTAGAGAGAATAAACGGACTAAAGGGAACAACTGTCAGATAGCAAAGACCTATTATCCTCTAAGGTATCCCTACTGCTCATTTTTTGGCCAGAAAACTATTCTCTTTTCTATTCTATACACAAAGTGATGGTTTAACTGCTCCAGTGACCAAATAGAGTTTGCTGGATCACTTGTTAGTGGCATGAGCAGGCACACATTTCTGGCACATGTTGGCAGACTGTTGCAATCTCCAAGTTTTTGTTGTGTTAGCTGGGGTTTGTGCAAAAAGGGTATCACTGTGCTGGAGCCATTCTAGCTGCTGGTGTTGTTACTGGCATTACTCAGAGTGAAGGGCTGCATATGGGCAAAGGTAAGTGTAAGGAGACTCTGGAGGGCAGGAAGATGTAGGGGAGGATAGGAGGAGGGTGGCTGCAGCATTCTGGGGAGTCAGGGATCACAGTGCCGCTCCCATCCCCACTGATTATAGGGATAAGATTACAACTCTCCTCATGTGATTTGCTTTTGCACATCAAAATTCTTAATGACTGTGCAACCTCTGGCAAGAAGATGGCACGCTGTTCAGAGCACAGCCCGTTCTTACTTCATATCCCATGCAAGTTCAGTTGACATTAGATAAATAATACATTAGGCATGGTACAAGAGGATCACATGAATCACAGCGTACACTACATTCAAGATTTTAATGCAGAATGCTTTGCAACTGTTCTCATGGTGATGACACTACATTAAACCATCTTTGTAATACGAGATCTGACTGCTACTCTATCCTACTTTTAATGGGAACTGTGAGATCTGTTGTTAGTGTATGTGCAGCTCCTGTAACATGCTGCATAGAAAGGTATTTTTCAATATCCGGAGCCCTTCTTGCTCCTAATAACTGTCCACAGAGCTCCTATATATGTAGTTTATAAGAAAAGCAAGGTAAAATCTAGTTCATCCATTCTAAAAAGAATACACTCAGCACAGCATGGTTTAATAAGAACTCAAAGCTAGCGTGATTTTAGCCACAATCAAGCCCCTCTAGGATCGATTGTGAGAAAGATCTAAATTAAGCAACATTCAGGTGACAGTTTCCAAAATCTACTCTGTATATGGGCCAGGGAGTCAAATGTGGTGTGCTTTCAACTAAACTAACATAGTGACAGTGGTCTTTTCTTCTTAAATACACCCTACAAAGCAAAAAAGAAAAAAAGAGAAAAACATAATGTGTTCTTTACACTTAATGCTAAAGCAATGGCTGAAGAGTTTAATTTGTTAACACAGTGAAACTGCAGTCTAAAACACTTCCATCCAAAGCACTAGAGAAAAAACTTATAGTTTTGGAAAATAAAAGCCATTATTTTCTCCCCTAAAGGTCAAGACAGAGATTAACAGTCAGGGGTCACACGTGTCACTGCAGTTTCATCTTACCCAACATTAAAGATAAGCTGATAAGTACAGATAAAAGATAAGAAATTCTGCCACTCTGCTTGGCTTGTAATACCCTACCTTTCACATGGTGAAGACAATATATTTTCACCATCTCATTTACACACTCTCCTTTACAGTATCAGTCAGGCAGTTATTAAAATCTTCAAAGTAGCTGCAAAAATGAGAAATTTACATTGTATGTTGCCAAGGTGCTCTGTGGTCACTTCTACATAAATAATTTTAGAGAATATATTGATTTTAGTGATACTTTAGTAATAAAATACTGTCCCAGTTGGTGCTGGATATTTGGAGGCACATATTTTTATGCTGCATACAACATGGACTTTAAATGACCAGTTAGAGTGTAGAAACGCACTTCTTTCGTTTCTTAAGCCTCACAGGTGATAAAATAAAGAACAGTGCAGTTGAGTATAATTCATCTGGAATTAATTACTTTAGCATAAACAACTCCTTTTGTAACTGTAGTTTCACGATGTTGTGGTTTAGACCCAGCTGGCAACTCAGCACTACACACCTACTTCCTCACTCCTCCCCTGGTGGGATGGGGAGGAGAAAATAAGAAGGAAAAGTTTATGGGTTGATACAAGGACAGGGAGGGATCACTCACCAGTTATGGTCATGGCCAAAACAGACTCCACTTGGGGAAGAAAACAATTTAACTTGTTACTAATCAAATCAGAGTAGGATAATGAGAAATAAAATCAAATCTTAAGAACACCTTCCACCACCCCTGCCTCCTTCCCAGGTTCAGCTTTGTTCCCCATTTTTCTACTCCTCTCCCCAAACAACACAGGGGGACAGGGAATTGGGGTTGTGGACAGTTCATCACAAGTTGTCTCTGCTATTCCTTCCTCCTCAGGGGAGGATCCTCACACTCTGCCCCTGCTTCAGCGTGGGTCCCTCCAACGGGAGACAGTCCTCCACCAACTCCTCTGACATGAGATTCTTCAGGAAGTGCTCCACCATGGGTCCCTTCCATGGGGTGCAGTCCTTCAGGAGCAGCCTGCTCTAGCATGGGCTTCCCACGTGGTGATGGGCTACTTCAGGCACATCCCCCTGCTCTGGTGTGGTGCCTTCCAGGTGCAGGTAGGTCTCTGTTCCTTGTGACCCCTCATGGCTGCAGGGCACAGCCAGCCTCACCATGGCCTTCACCACGGGCTGCTGGGTAATATGCCCTTGCCCACCACCTCCCCGCCAATTTAACTTGTTACTAATCAAATCAGAGTAGTATAATGAGAAATAAAATCAAATCTTAAGAACACCTTCCACCACCCCTGCCTCCTTCCCAGGTTCAGCTTTGTTCCCCATTTTTCTACTCCTCTCCCCAAACAACACAGGGGGACAGGGAATTGGGGTTGTGGACAGTTCATCACAAGTTGTCTCTGCTATTCCTTCCTCCTCAGGGGAGGATCCTCACACTCTGCCCCTGCTTCAGCGTGGGTCCCTTCAACGCCTCTCTGACATGAGCCTCTCCCATGGACTTCTTCTCCATGGTTCTTCATGAACTGCCCCAGCATGGGTCCCTTTCATGGGATGCAGTCCTTCAGGAGCGGATTACTCCACCACAGGCTTCCTACGGAGTCACAGCCTCCTTCGGGTGCAGCCACCTGCTCCAGTGTGGGGTCCTCCCTGGGCTGCAGATGGGTCTGTGCTCCCCCGTGACCCTCCATGGCTGCAGGGCACAGCCTGCCCTCTGCCCACGGGCTGCAGGGGAACCTCTGCTCCAGGCACCTCCTCCCGCCTTTCTGCGTCCTGGGGATCTGCCTGGTTGTCTCCCTCACACCCCACTCCTCTCTCCACTGCTTGTCTCTTTGTTTTCCCCTCTTGAATATGTTAATCACAGAGGTGTCAATTGGCTCAGCAGTGGCTGGATATGGGTACGACTTGGAACCAGGGAAACTTCTAGCAACTTCTCACAGGAGCCATCCCTGTGGTCCCTCCCTCACTGCCAAAACCCCACCATACAAATCCAATACACATGTTTTATTATGTGTTATAGTAAATTTCAAGCAACTATGTAAAAGTAAACGCTTCTATATTGGTATAATTAGCAGTAGTAAAATTAGGAAAATGTCTCTAACTGAAGGAAATAAGAAGTGTTTATAAATCAATCATAGAATCATAGAATCATAGAATGGTTTGGGTTGGAAGGGACCTTAAAGACCATCTAGTTCCAACCCCCCTGTCATGGACAGGGACACCTTCCACTAGACCAGGTGGCTCAAAGCCACATCCAGCCTAGCCTTGAAGACATCCAGGGATGGGGCATCCACAACATCTCTGGGCAACCTGTTCCAGTGCCTCACCACCCTCTCTGTATATCTAATCTAAACCTCCCTGATTTCAATTTATACCCATTACCCCTTGTCCTATCACTACAGGCTCTTGTAAAAAGTCCTCTCCCAGCACCCTTGTAGGCCCCCTTCAGGTACGGGAAAACTGCAATGAGGTCTCCTCGGAGCCTCCTCTTCTCCAGGCTGAACAAGCCCAGTTCTCGCAGCCTTTCGTCATAGGAGAGGTGCTCCAGCCCTCTGATCATCTTCGTGGCCTCCTCTGGACTCGCTCCAAGTGGTCAATATCCTTCTGATATTGAGGGCTCCACAGCTGGATGCAACACTCCAGGTGGTGTCTCACCAGAGCAGAGTAGAGGGGGACAGAGCAGAGTAGAGGGGGAATACTCAATACTATGAGATGTTTCCATGAAAACAGGAGAAGTAGCAAAATATGTCTTGGACAGCAACCCCATGGACAGCAGCAAATATTAGTCATTGAAAGAGCACAAAGACTTTCTAACCATTCTATAAAGCTTGTTACATGACTTCACAAAACATCTCAGTATTAATTTTTCACATACTTGAAACTATTTGTAATCTCTTAAGTTACAGCTTTCTAAAGAGTTGGAATCACATGAAGTGTGCTTATCACCTTTTAAATATCTCATATCAAGTATTGCCGCTGCATTTCCTTCTCAGAATTATGTAAATTAAAAATCTTATGAAACTATTATAGAAATAATGTAGGCCTAATTTTTATAAACTGTACCTTAGTTCTTTGAAGATTACTATTCTATTAAAGATAAAAGTCTTTGAGGATACATTACAATGTTAGAGTGATAAGTAGATGTGAGTTATTTGTGATTTGCTGTAGGTCAATATTCTGATTACAACTTTGAGTGTCTAGCTGCTGTGACATTAGACACCCTTGATGGTTTATATCTATTCCTTCATATATTTTATGTATTTTAAAATGCAGTTTGGTTCATAGAGTTAAAATTAGCACTTGTGTTAAGTAGAAATTTGATAACTAATTTTCTTGTTGGCTTCTTTTGTCTGAATTTAGAGGAAGCAATAAAAAGTACTTTGACTTATACGTACAGCATTGAACTTTGAAGGTAACCTGATTTGAGAATGACCAAACCTGTGTTTTAACCCTGGCATTAACATCAGAGATAAACTGGGTACCCTTTTGACTAGTCCGTTTCAGTGATTAGCCTTTGATCTAATTATATAATGAATAGCAAATTATATTATTAGAAAAATAAAATAATGTTATCAGGTTACAAATCATTTAAGCTCAAGTAAGATAAAAGAATTGTGGGAGAGAAAGAATCATTGGGCCCATGGTAACATACGACATTACTATAGGGAAAGGTGATTTTTAATCATAGAAGTCATTTGGAAAGCCATGTGCACTGTCCAGTCGGTAAACTGTTAGTTCTTGGCTTTGTTACCCCACGTTCTCTTAGTTTGACATCTTCACCATTCAACAAAAACGTATCGATTAGAGAGACATCTTTCTCCATGTTTTTTTTGGTGAAGACTGGTGCAAATAAATCAGTTAGATTAATAGAATGGTTTATTCAAAACCAGAATATACTAAATCCATTTATATGGCCTCTCCTTTACAGGATCAGCAAGGGACATTGCATTGCAATTTCTTTGTGAAATCTGTAACTTCCATGGGAGTATTTGTCTACCTCAAATGAAAATAATCCAATTTTAATTTAAAGACCCTGAATGCCTGAAAATTCAGCATTCCTAGAGAGGGTATTTAATTATTCATTGGCCTCATTGTTAAAAATATTTTCACCTTATTTATATCATTAATTAATCTAACTTCAGTGTCCATTAAGCCTTTTCTTCTGATAAAATGCATACCTGTCTACTTACTAGAAAGTTCTTTTCCACATAGGAATGGTGGTCACCAGATTAGTTTCCCTTTGATGACTAGAAAAATTTTTCTCCTGTGTTACTGAAAAAGTAGTTTTAACACCTTAGATATTTTTTGTTGCTGTTCCTGAAACATTTGAAGCTTGTGAGTAGCTTTTTTGTAGTTTGATGATGGCAAGTAGACACCAAACTAAACACAAACATAACTGAATATTCATAGCTAATATTGCCTTGATATTTCCACACTGTTATATTCAAAGAGTGTCTTTAATCTATTATTCAGTGTCAAAAAGATAAGTCTCTCATATTTTTTGTTAGATTGAGAGCACCTTATATACACCTATGGAACAAGTTAGGAACTTTCAGATGCTTAAAGCGCAGCTGTTGCCTGAGTGATATGCACCAGGTTTCATAAGGACAATCAGCCTTTTTTTAAATGTAGATACAAAATTAATCTTAGTCCGTTATTTTAATTTTATGACTGTTCAGAAATTAGTACCTAGCTCACCTCTACACCCTATAGGAAGACATAAACCAGCCATATGTTGACTTTCCTGAATAATGTATTTGGTAGTCTTAAAGCACAACTGGCTGAGCTCAGACAAATAAAGAGATATTAGCTTCCCTGATGCAAAGTACCTTTTATCCAATTTCAGCAGTAAAAGTTGCAGAGTCAAGTTCCACTTTTGCCAATTTAAACTGAAAGGTACTTTTCCTATCACTTACAGATGTCCTTTCAGCCCTTCCTTCCATACCTGGTACAACTTTGCATAAAATGTGTCCATTAATAAGAATATATGGTATAAGGAACCCTAATTAAAGTTATCTTTATGCAATTTCATTTCTCTGCACAAAGGTGTATCTTACCTAATATAAGAATGAGAAAAACTTTATCCTAAAGCCAAACTCTGTTTCTATGGCATTTATTTATTCCACATAAAATAGAACAGTTTCAACAGATATGTTTGAAACTAAGAGAGTTCTAGAGTTTTTCTTCCCTCACTACCCTGCCTCCCTTCCCACCATCACTGCATAAGATTTTGTGTATGGTGGTTCTCTTGTAAGACTGTGGGCTTGTTTTGGCTGGGGTTGAGTTAATTCTGTTCACAGTAGCTAGTATGGGGCTGTATTTTAGATTTGTACTGAAAACAGTGTTCATAATACAGAGTTGTTTTCATTATAACTGAGCAGTGGTTACACAGAGTCAAGGCCATTTATGCTTCTCTCACCACCTCACCAGTGAGTAGGCTGGGGGGGCAGGGGGAAAGAAGAAAAGGAGTGTGGGGGAGAGTACACTCAGAGTGATGTCATTTGTCTTCCCAAGTAACCGTTACATGTGATGGAGCCCTGCTTTCCTAGAGATCTCTTTATGGATGCATGAATCAGAGCTGGCCCTGTGGCCTCCCCACAGGGATGGAGGCATCAGTGGTCCTGGTGATGGGTGTTATCACTCCTCCAGCATCCCTATGAATTTTCTCATTTTTGCTCTTCCAATTCTCTCCCCCATCCCACCTGGGGCAAGGCAGTGAGCAGCTGTCTGGTGCTTAGTTGCTGTCTAGAGTTAATCCACAACACACTTTGTTTCAGTGGTGGGCAGAACTGAACCTGTGCCTGCAAGGACATACAGTGATTCTTTCAGTAATGGTGGATCTTCTTTGATTTGCATTTCATAGATGAATAAATATATCTTTAAATTTAAAAAAAAAAAAAATATATTGAGGCTCATAGAAGTTGTAAAATTTCCATCGTTGGACAAAGGCAAATTTAGCTGGACAAGACCCTAAGAAACCTCATCTAATCTCAAAATTGGATACATAGTCAAAATTGGCCCTGCTTTGAAGAAGAGGGAGAACCAGATGATCTTCAGGGGTCTAGTCAAACCTGAATAATCTTAGGGTTCTACAGCTGTCTTCACGTATAGAATTATAGCATCAAAGAATGGTTTGGGTTGGAAGGGACCTTAAAGACCATATAGTTCCAACTCACCTGCCATGGGCAGGGACACCCTCCACTAGACCAAGTTGCTCAAAGGTTTCCCAGAGAATCTGTGGATGCCTCTTCCCTGGAAATGTTCAAGGCCAGGCTGGACGAGTCTTTGGGCAACCTGGTCTAGTGGAAGATGTCCCTGACCACGACAGGTGGGTTAGAACTAGATGGTCTTTAAGGTTCCTTCCAACCCTAAGCATTCTACAATGTCTATAATATTGGAAAAGGTTTATTTACAGTCTATCTTCATCCTTACAACTTTATATCAGTTAGGGAGCTTACAGTCACACTCAGTGTTAGCATGAAACTCTTCATGAAGATCGCCACTAAATGCCTAGGGAGTCTAGGAATATCAATCAGTGCATTAGTAACTACTGGGAACTTAAGACCTAGGAGGCATTCTACAATGTCTATAATATTGGAAAAGGTTTATTTACAGTCTATCTTCATCCTTACAACTTTATATCAGTTAGGGAGCTTACAGTCACACTCAGTGTTAGCATGAAACTCTTCATGAAGATCGCCACTAAATGCCTAGGGAGTCTAGGAATATCAATCAGTGCATTAGTAACTACTGGGAACTTAAGACCTAGGAGCTAAACTCCTTTGCACTACCATATGCATTTCTGGTGGATCTACTTGTTTGTTTACTAAAATTGGAAAGGCTTTTTCAGCTGTACAGCTTTTAAACTAAACTCTCATCCCTATAAGTGGAGGTAATGTTTTCATATTCTAAAGGTACGACAATATTTTCATTTGTTATTAAAATATGTTTTATTACTCTACTATGGTTGTATTTTCCTTAATTACTTTTCTTTCTACTTTGCATCTTTTCAAAAACAAAAGTGAAAATTAAAAAAAAAAATCTTCTATCCTAGTATGGAGTAATATGAATGTGGCAGTCTTTACCAAAAATTTGAAAAAATAGAAACACCATTTCTTTTATTCAGTATAATAATTGTAGAGATTTGGGTTATGCAATTCTTTTGATTGAAGGAATACAATCACTTTTACCAATTACAGTTGAACAATGACATTAAAATTGGCAAGGATCCCTCATTCTCCCAGGAAACACAGCACATGTGTGAAATGTGGTTACCTCAGACGAATCTGTCATTTCACACACTTGAAAGAAACATAATTGTTGCATAATGTGTGATTCTGTTTTACTTTACATTACACTAAAAATAGGAAATGAGATTAAAGCCTAGTATTATTTACTCAAAACCAATTTTAATCAGGTTTGCTGGGGCTCTATTTTTAAAAAATGGATAAATTTCAAAGATTCATACACAATTTTAACTGTACCATATTCTAGAGTGTCTTCACAATTCTGTGAAACTTGACACCTTCCTGTTTAAATAAAACTGAATTTTCATATGTGTTTTTTAAAAGCTGGCAAATCCACACTGTAGCCTTACTGCATACGGCCAATCACCTTAATGTATTAATTTGGTGTCTTCTATTAAAATCTAAATCAAATTGAAGACCAGCTTTGAATTCTCCATAGTAACAAATCCCTAGTTTATGTGAACAACTGCCCCAAAACCACCAGGCCCTACTGGTTTATGACAGTGGAAGATCTCATCCATCAAACAGACTGAACCAGGGAAAGTCCCTTCCAGGAGGACAATTTACCTAAGCATCCCAAATTTTCACCCCTTTTCATCAAAAGCATTATTTACAGCTATGAAGAATTAGTTTTAAATCCTGTTGTGATAGTTTGCACAGATTACATGTAGTTTCTGGTCCTGAGGTGGGCCCAACAGATGTGGATGTACATAACATAGGTGTGGGAATCAAGAAGATTGATAGCATTTTCTCTATAATCTGTTGGTAAGGCTTAGCATGCTTTGAATAATTATGGTCTCTCTTGTTTAGAGTTTTCAGGTAACTTTTAGTTTGCACCAAGGCAATGTACAATCACTTTTCATTGTCAAATCAACTCCATGGAGGTATATCTGAAATTGCTTTACATGTTTTCAAATCATATTGTAGCTGTCAACACCACAAATGCTCTAAATACTACATTAATTCCTTGTCTTATTAGATATTATGTAGCATTGCTTCTTTCCCAACTTTCAGGTTTTTTATTTCTAAAAAAATGTCCAATTGTGTGCTTTAGAATATTAAACTTCATAGACTTTGTATGTAATGATTTTCTCTGACATTACAATTTTGGGGAAAAAAGAACCTTAGCAGGAAGTCTGAAAGGCTGACTCTGTCACTATAACTTGTTAAAGAAAGCAAGGGCTTTTAGTTTTCAGACTCTGTAATAATGCACTGCTTAATATTAATTCTTTTTTTTTAAGAATATTTGATTTTCCTCTGGACCAAACTTTTTGAATTAAAAATTACCTTTTTTTTTTCACTATAATATAGCCTATTTTCTCATTTTCTTTGTGGTCATGTAGTCCACTGTGAGGAAAATTTCTATGTATTCTTTTCATTCAAATAGAGACATAACTGGGAAAAATGTAAGAATATAAAATATAGCATCATTATGCTGCTCTACCATTTTATTATTGTGCTGGATTCAGCCAGGA
>NW_010248851.1:0-4112 GCF_000690775.1 Eurypyga helias
CGAGGTAACCACGGCAAAACCCCCTTCCATCCTCCCATACACGCGTGTGGCGCTGAGCCGAGGTGGAAACTCCGTCCTTGCCCCCTACCCACCTCCCTCCCCCCGCTTTCCCCCAGCCTTCCACTTAATCCAGCGCCAGGCGAGGTCTCGGAGCCAAAAGGACTTTTCGTTTTTAGCGCGGTGGGGCTGATTTTACGGCAGATCTGCGTGAGATGGAATACGTGTATATAATATTATATATAATAGTCCTGCGTTTTATATAAAAAAAAAAAGTTTCCCCCCTGAAACAAAACTGCAGTGGGAATTGCAGTGCAAAATGCAAGTTTTAAAATTAATTCATCCTGACAGGTTTGACATCGCCCGGCTCCCTTTTTCCTGCAACTCCGTCCGCAAATGAAAGCCGCTTCCAGAGTGTATGTTTTAATTTGTCACATCAAGGCAATAAAAGGCAGCAATATATACTTAAGCCAGTTAACATTGTAATAACAGGTTTAAAGGAGCAATTAAATGGTAGTGAGTCGCATGTCTGACTTTCTATAGGCATTACCACATCAATGGTACCTTTTAGACTGACTATAACTTAGCATGATTGTCTCAATTAGTTTAGCTACATGATAGTTATTGTGAACTCTTTGTGAGTAATCAATGTTACGCAAGCTTATGGGAAGGAATCTTTAATAGGGGTGAGCGGCGGCTAAGTAACACGGACCTCCTATTTCCAAAAAAAACACCTTTTTTTTTTCTTTCTTTCTTTCCTTCCTATCTTCCCTTCATTTCCTTCCCCCAACCCGAAAGAAAGAAACGGTAATTTATAGTCTTATAAATCCGTTTCCGAGATCGGTGTAGCTGAACGTAGATTTACAGGCAAATAACGACTTCTGCAAACGAAACAGCCGCTTCAGTTCAGCGCGGATGGCCAGGCACCCCGGCCACGCTTCTCATTTTTACAGTGGCGTGTGTCGTGGCTGTTCATTGTCACGATTCAGCCTCGAGCCACGAATAACCTCGAGGGATGCGCACATCAAGCGACGCGTGTGTACGTAACGCCCGCGGGAGCCGGAGCGTGCCCTCGCCGGCACCGGAGCCGGCCCGGGTCGGAGAGGTGCGGAGAGGGACCGGCGTGTCATCCAGAGCCGGGAGCGGGGGTGTGTGTGCCAGAGGGAGGGATGGCTTCAAAGCCGGGTTAGAAATGCGGAGGGAAAGGTCCAGCTGGCCGTTTAGTAACTTCTTAATTCTTCTCCACCTACAGACTCATTAAGTACCGAGGCACGGGTGGCTAATGCAAAATAACAGAGGGCTGCGAATTTAGTGGGAGTTGCGTGAACTGCTTCAAAACACGAAGTTTGTAACGTTTTCTGTCACGGAGCGGGGTGTGTGTGTGTGTGTAGAAGTTGGGGTGGGGGGGAAGGGTAAGAGCGAGAGAGCGTGTACCATTAAAATTTAAGATAAACAAGATGCAGGGATATTTCTGTTGGTGAAGTTACTCTCATTAGTCCTAACAATGTCTCACCATCAGACAAGGCTGGAGTCAGCCTCAGCCTCCAGATTTCAGATCTGCAAGCTGCTTTTTTTTTTTTTTTTTGCATGCACATTACATTTCTGTCATGCTTTGCAGCAGAACACGATATCCCCAAAGAACCCAAAGAAGAAAAAAAAATACTCTGACAGCAACCATTAGTTAAGAGTGCAATGAATAAACCCCTTGCACAAGAGTATCAGGACTAATTAAGATTCTGTTTAGCAGCCCTGGATGGAATGTTAATGTAGCTTTGACTAACTGGGAATAAGCAGGGGGAAAAACTGCATTTTAAGAGGAATGCTGGGGTGATAACATCTCTCACTTCTTCTGTCCAAGGTCTGCCCAAGCCTGTTACAAAGTCATTATCTCAAATTACTCCTGTACTTCATTTTTAGAGGGTTTGGGCAAGATCCCCTGGCGTTGAAGCGCTGCCTAGAGCCTCACAAAGCCAATACTCTCTAAGGGGATAAAGGCTGAATCAACCCACTATCTCTACCTTCGAGAGTTTGCTGGTACCAGTTCCTTGGACAAATACAGCCAGGATTCTGGAGGCAGATTAGGATCTATTGCTGGCGTCTCCTCGCAAATCCCTAAAGGGTTTTTGACCCTTTGAAGTTTCGTCTATTTTGCTTACACAGAAGTTTACATGATTAAGTCAGGATTTTACAAGGCTCAACAAGGCAAATTTAGTCACCTCGGAACACTCAACACCGAAAAAAAAAAAAAAAGGCAAAATATCCAGTTGTCCTGCTACTCGTTTAGCTCCAGAAATACTAGCGTACTGTGATAGTTACAGTGATTAGTTTTATAAAGGAGAAAACTATCTGCAAGACTGCTTCAGGGGGGGAGGGTAAAAACATAACCTCCCCCCCCCCCCCCCCCGGTATTATTATTATTATTATTTTTTTAGCCCTTGATATAGAAATTCTCCCTACTCCATTCCCAATGATTGTAAATGCAGCTATGTTTCTGAGAGCATGGATGAAATTTCCCGAAGTCTTTCCCAGTGTTTCTAACATTTCCAGCCTGCCTTAACTCTTCCTTACCCAGGCAGTTGCTTTTTTTCACTGTCGAGCAACAAGCCCACCTAATCCTTCTCTCTGAAGTAAACTTCCGCAAAAGCTTTACTTGTTAAAAGCAGCCTAGCAAAATGCAAATTTTTGCTTGGAAGGAGAGGGCTGGGAATTGACAGCGTAAACAGGAGAGGAGGAGCAGAGCTCTTTCTCCGGGAATAGCTACCTATTTAAAGAAGTCCCCTGCAATCAGAGCAGGAGGGCTGTAGGTAGAGACTGTGGTTACATCTGGCCCACCATACTAGCATCGCCTTTTGCAGAATGTATCTCTTTTCCCCTCTCTTCCTCTCTTTCTCCGTTTCTCTCCTTCTCTCTTCCCCTCTCCCACCAGAGGGAAGATCACTCTGCTAACGCATTACTGCTGCAGAGTTATTTTCTGCGAAGGAAGGAATAATCCATTCAGGCTCTGAACAATTAATTTAAAAAAAAAAGAATAATAATAATACAATAAATAAATAAATAAACTGACCTGGCAAACTGTAAAGTTTCTATAGCTGGATCGGTGAGCTGCAGGGACAACAAGGGCAATCAAGCAAGCTGCAGATTTCTCTTCCTCAAGTGATTTATAATTGATGAATGGATTTTCTTGTGCAGCTGCAGCGTGGTTAAAAACTATTGAAGAGGTAGGTGTCCTGGGAGGTGTTATTTTGTAAGGGAGACAGTTAGGAGTAACTGGGTGCATTTATCAGCGGATCTGAGCAAGCAACATGATTACACGAGCTGTTAGTGGCCAGGATTCAACTTTCCATAGGCCTCCAGCACCTGCAGTCTTGTAGGTGATTCACATGGAAATGGGTTCCTGCCAGCTGCCAGCCCTGTCAGGGCATTGATCTGGCACCGAGCTCTCCATCGATTTCAGCGAGACGCGCTGTGCCCATCTCAACAGCACACCGTGCAACACTGCCATTTCGGCAGAAATTGGTCAGGCCTGGTTTAGCAAGAGAAGGGGGAACAATGTCTTGCAGCATTTCTCTCTCTCATAGATTTTAAGGAAGCGGAAGGGATTTTCATACCCTTTAAGATGGACATGTTTCCTATTTCTGCTATGACTTGTCCCCCTCCCTGTAGGGATGTACCTGGTCGTTAAAGCATTTGCAGTGTGCCTTAAAGAGAGAAGCTTTAAAATGGGTACCAAGAGATATGCAAAGCTATTATCATGCCTCTGGATTGTGGGTTTTTACCACAGGTCCGATGAACTTTAGGACTTGGTCCCTGAGTGTGGGGCTTTCCATGTGTTCCAGATTCACGGTGTAAACCATCTGGGCTTCAGTGTAGTACCTTGTTTATGTGTGGCTCTTTGGGATAAAAATAAAAGTCTTCAGAAAGGACAGGCCTCCAGACGTCGGGACTTCCCTACCCTCCTTGTAGAGGAGCTTAGGGCTGTATTCAAGAAGGGGACAAAATGTAATTGCAGTAGAAAAGTCTTATTCGTCTTCTTATCCTTGAAATCACTTGGTTTCAGGATTGTGCTCTTTTTTTGACCTTAAACTCACCCAAGAAATCAATTACGTACTGTCTTT
>NW_010248851.1:4146-11440 GCF_000690775.1 Eurypyga helias
GAGGCAAGGAGACTGCCTAACCGTGTTTGGGACGCTGACACCAACAAGCCCCCACCCCACGTCATTGAAGGGCTGAAGCTGTCACCCCTCCCCAGGCAGGCCTAAAACCCCAGGTGCCTGCAGGAGGTGGTCACCTTTGTCTTCTCCAATGCACCTGAGAAGGAGTTGGCCCTGCTGGTGCCAGGACCCCATTCCCAGCAGAGTGACTTAAGCTCCAGGCAACACAGCCATGGCCCCACTCTGCCTCTCACTCGCTGGCACCGTGTCCCTTGCCTCCTCTTTCTGTACAGCCCCATCAGGGGAGGGGAAGTGAGACGCACACACACACACACACACACACATACCCTTCACTTCTCTGGGTGAGAAGGGGCACAGAGGCTTTCCCATAGAGGCGGGCTCCAGCATATGGACGTTGTCTTCCTCAAATTTTGAGTTGTGTGCGCCTGTGGGGGGAGCAGATTTAAGACACATTTTGCCACTTTTTGTATTTCCTATCACGTAGCTGCACACAGGCGAGGTGGCTTTGTGCCCGGGGAGGGGGCTGCTCTGAAGTCAGCCCCTCACAGGCAGGGAGCTGGGGGGGCAGCTGCTAAAATGCAGGTGAGGCTCAGTCCCACCGATGGGGCGGTGAGAGGGAGTGTGAGGGGGAAGACACGGGATTTAATTCCTGTTTTTCTCTTCCTGCTTGCTCTTCTGCTGGGTGGGAAGAATCTTATTCTCAGCACGTGTCTTTTGGGGAAAAGAACCCAAAACCAAACCCAAAACTTGCAGTACTGTGCTCAGCTCTATCTGTTTCTACACATCATGAGATTTTCTTTCTTCTTTTTTTTTTTTTTTTGGTGGGTTTTAATTTCTCTTCTGATTTCTGAACTACTTTTTTGCCATATTTTACACTGTAAGCCTGGGAAAGAGGGATGAATTTATAAAATAATGTGGAATACTTTACCTTATTACTCAGTTTCAGTATCAGGGGCTTTGAAGTAAAAAATACCCAACCAAACAAGTATAAGATTTCCTGTAAAACACCGAAATCTCACTTGACTTTAAAATATTATTGTTGTCAGCAAAGCGACTGCATAACTCAATTTTTATTTTTCCACGTTTAGTTGGTGTTAATGTCTGTAAGCTACATCTTCTCTTTTCATTGGCCCACATACGTTTTTAAAAATCCTTGTTAGAGCTGCAAAATGTGTTTATGGAGAAGTAAAAATCTACCTTGTTTGGATTTTTTAATAGTAAATAATTCGAATTGCCGAATATTATTGGTGAACATGTAAGAACACATTATTTAGCTTTCTTGAGATGAATTTGGAAAGTTGGCTATTACAAATAAATTGTTTATATTTTTTTACAACAGTTACAAAAAAACTATATAGTGGAATCCTCCAAACCGCCTTGATGTAAAGCCCCTTCTGAATTACAAACATAAATAATTCTACTTCAGCTGACTTCAGTGAGAGTTAAATACTCTAGAAGTGGTATTCAAATTAACTTTTCTTTATCTGTAACAGCAAGAATGACATTATAGCCCAGCAATTGACATAACAGGAAAAATGTTTACACAAACTAATAAACAGAAGAAACTACACAGTTAAAAGCACAACTTTTTGGGTGTTTTAGAGGACTAGGAACAATAAAAATGTCTGTGAAAATATGGTCCATAATATCCTTGAAAAATCCATACAGCTGAGTCCAATTTCTGTTATTGAATCCAGTCCTAAAAAAAGTGGTAAAGTTGAACTATTCATGCTTAAGTTATTTTAATGTAGTGTGCGTATAAGCTTATTTTTATTAATGGAGTAGGTTTGTGATTCTGGAGACAATAAGTCACAGTGTAAATCCATAGTAAACTTGTTTTCAAGCTAATGAAAGGATTGGACTGCAGATGAATACGTACATTTTGTCTCTGTATTTCTTTTTTTTCCTTTTATTTTATTCTAATCCCTTCTATAATGCCTGAGAATACTAAGCATGAACGCATTAGGTTCCTCCGTGAGTCAGTGGGAAATATGGCTTCAGTCATCTTCCATTTTCTTCCATGATCGCACTGTCATTATAATATTATAATGTAAAAGTATGCAATGAATAAGCAGTAAAAAAATCAGTTGTGAGAAGCAACCTCTTTTAAATATGTCAAATCACTCATCAATACTTAGAAAACAGTTTCTAACATTTTCCTCTTGTGAATTAGCTATTTTTGCATTTAAAGAGAATGAAAGAGTATGCCAGTTCGAAAAGCCAAAATCTAGAATGCACGGATTGAATGCAAACCTATTTAATTAAACTGAAGAATTATTATTTGGGACATGCCATCTTTCAGCAGAAAATTGCCACCATGGATATCCACCTTTGTACAGAATGAAGTCCAGTGGAACTAACAACTGTGTGGTCATATAAATAATGACTTTATTGTAATGCATATGTATAAGAGGACAAAAGTAAGATTCCACAGCCATTATTTATATGACATCCACACTTTCAACTGCTTGAATGTGAAGGCTAAATAAGTTAAATGCCTTTATATTTTTTTAACTCTCTAGTTTTTAATACTGTAATACATCGAATTCCCTGAACTGGTCACGTAGTGTAGGACCAAGCTCCAGGTGCCTCTGGAGCTTGGTACTGTGATGATCATGCCTGCAAGGCATGCTGGGCATATGACAAGGAAGGCTATTGTCCTGAGCTGGAGCTGGGGGGTGGGTTCTGGGATTTTCTTGCAGAAATCTGCTGTGAGACACTCCTCCATCTCCAGCTCTGAGCCATAGCTTCTCTCCCAGTCTGTGATTCCAGATGCAACTGGTTAGTAGACCACAGATCAGGTCAGGCAATTGCATTTGATGTGTGTGGGTCATATGTAAGACCCATATGTAAGAGAGAAGGAGGTGGGGGTGGGGGGAGAGAGAGAGAAAATAGCACTGCCTAGCAAATGTTCAAGGCACAAGCACAGTGAAAGGAAGATGTGCTGGGAATCAAATGGTACAAAATGTGTGAGACCTGATAGTTCTTTATGTATGTTATTTTCACATTAAAAAAAAAAAAGTGCTGTAATTACCTCTTATCACTGTAGGAATCCAGCAAGTTTTGCATCCATCTCATCAACTGAACCTCATGACCACTATACTAGACAGTGTCAGGCAAAGGAGGTGGGACTGTGCTGGTTGCTGGGAGCCTAGCCTAACTGCCGCCTTCTCAACTCAGTTACCCAAGCCACCAGATATTTCTGGAACAACAAAACTGGTGGCAGAGGAAGACTTCTTGTTTCTTGTCTGACAGAACATCACAGCAATTACTTGATGCAGGGAGGGAAGAAGGGCAGCTCTTGTGACCTAGATTGAAGACAGGAAAGTAAATACCTAATATTTAGAACACTCTCAAGTGTTTGTACACAGGAGAGAGGAGGAGGAAACCACATTTCTACCAAAACTGGAGCTTTGTAATGATCAGCCAGGATTTGTCTACATCCTGAGATACAGCTATAATCTTGTAATATAATGTTGGCAATGCACAGGTTAAAGAAAAACTATACATTTGTAAAATGTATTTTACCTTGAAAATGTGACATCACATCACTGTAGCTCTACAGAATTGCATGTTAAACATATTAATCTCTTCAAATATGCTAATAATCCATGAATCAATACGTAAGGATCTATGAGTTGACTTTAAGGGAATACGGTTGCCTTTATCTAAGAATGTAAACACATTTAGAAGTATAATAGATAAACCATGATGAGGTTAGGCTTTCCATCAATTCATTTAAGATTTATGTATGCAACTGCTGCTATACTCCGTAAGCTTCACCTACATGATCCCTCGAAAAGAAACCAAATTCTTAAGATAAAACAATGAATATTATTTATCCAACCATTCAGAGTTTATTGCCATGTACAAAGAGAATGTGATAGAGTTCATGGTAATTTGAAAAAATTCTAAATAATGTGTTTTTTTCCCTGAATTATCAATAAATCAGGTTTTGCACTGGTAAATAACTACATGCAGGGGGATTTCAACAAGTGTATTCAAGATAGGACCTTGAAGAGGAACCTGGAGCACTGTAAGATGTTCAAGCCATTTTAATCTCAGAACTCTAAGTACATTTAAATTTTTACATAAGTATTAAGTATATCTTGGGTGAAAATAGTCGCTAATGTTACTCAAAAGAGGTTGGTGAATTTATTAAGAGGAATTTGGCCTGATGAGTTTAATGGGATTTAACTCACGTGATTACAGGCAAAGGCAGGTAAACAGAAAACCTTTGAAATGCATGAGAAATAAAAATGCTAGCAGATGGTTAAAACTAGATAACACTCAAAAATGAACAGTTATATGTATATATATGCTACACATGGAGCTGGAAATGAGATCCCTATTTAAAGATGGATAGCATTTTCTTATGTAAGATCACGGTGTGTTTCTTATTGTTAGATATAATCGTTCAGACAAGAATTTTTATGACTGATGTCTGCCTCACACTGCGTGTCTTGCTTTTATACAAAAAGAAAACTTCAGCAAAACAGTTTAACTGTTTCCAGGAATGATAGGGAAAAATAATTTGGTTTGCTAATGTTAAAAATCTGTGTGCCCTTACTGAATAAACTGCTTTACAGTACATGATGTACATTTAGGAAGGAGGGTATTTTGAGGCCAGAAAGAGGGAGATTTTTTTGCTTTCCTTATAAAAATACACACGCATTTGTCAGAGTTATCATCAAGTATACTTGATATAATAGCTTATAGTTTAATTCTTTGTAGATTTCATCTGTAGTTTGTATGTTCAAGGCTGGCAATCTCAGAGCTGAGCTAAGCATATAATTCCTTATAATTATTCCTCTTATGTGCCTCAGTAACTAAAAGCGAGGGTGAGAAGACTGTCTTTTTTTTGCTCTCATTCCTCCTTCATTGCTCTCCACATCACTTCAGGGCAGGCTGAAGAAGGACAGATTAATCAGCCTTGAATAAAAGTCTGAGTGGGGAGCAGAGCTGGGACAGGGGTAGGTATCTGCAGAACTTAGGCCCTGAAAGAGTGGCAACAGGCTCTAGAAGAGGTCATGGAAAAGGTCAGGCAGTAGAAAATGAAGAAAAGAAGAAGAAAAAAATAGGAGTGGAATATGGTATGTTAGAAAAGATCCACTAAAACACATAATGTTCTAGAACATGGAGTAAGACCCGGGATTTTTTTTTTTTTTTTAGGGTTTCTCTGCTGCTTACTAAATAACTGGGACATCACTGGCAGCGTATATCTCTATTCCCCAGAACAGTGGATCCATAATCACTGTTGATTATTCCCTTGTTGCAGGTGATAAACTTCTGCTAGAATTCAGATTCCAGTGCCGTTGTCCACAATGTGTGCACTGGAAAGATTTCAGATGATTAACATTTTTGTCAGACTGAGAAACAAAGAAGTTATTATCTTTTTTCTTCCCTAGGCCCTCCATCATCCCACTTGATTGTCTGCTGGATTGACAGTTCTCTGAGAATGAGCCACTGTTTCAAAAACTAGCTTTCTCTTGTGGGCTTCCTAACTTTTCAATGTTTGGCCTTGTAGCCTCAACATTTTGTTTCAACTTGATTCTTGAGTGCAGCAAGCGATAGAAGAAAATGACACAACAGGGCTTTTTGTCACTCATCATCCATACTATATGCGTGTGAATGTACACGTATATGTACTTTATATATATGTATATGTCTTGTTATGTGTTCTCTCTCTTCATAGGACTTCTTTGTGGGCTGGAGATGGAATGAAGAGTAGCAAGGAGTTACATAATCCTATAAACAGTTACTCTGGTGAAGTAATTTACCTTATTTGAGTGAGTACTGCCAAATCCAGCATGGGAATTTGTGACATTGATGTTATTCAGATGTGAGAGTTTCCAGGGTTGAAACTATTGGCTGCAGCTATTTAGAGACTTTCTGTTTCTTCCAGCAGTGTTAGAGCTGCAATATGCTGTAACTAACTGATTGCAGCAAGGCTCCATGCTAAATTTATATATACAGAGCTCCCATATCTGTCCAAAAATGTATGCAGATAGCTAGTGTCAATGCAGGCATCGAGCCATTTGTAAGTTTAAAGTTACTGGTTTACATTAACATTTGCAGGATTTGAGCCGTGGTTATTTTGTTGTCTGTCTTCCTAAATGGGAAAGGGATATGGACAAGTCAGAGCTAAACTGCCAGATGTGTTAGTCCTGCCAAAGCATTTGTAGTGTATCTAATGCTTTCCTTGAGCCAGTTGGTCAGTCAGTCAGTGATTCTCCCCCCAGAAATTACTCCTAGGAAGGAAAACAAACCTAAGTATTTAGCAGCAGAAAGGGTATGTAAGAGACGAATATACTTTTCTCTTGCTTCCCCTCAGCTACTCCAGAAAAATAAGACATGACATAACACATATAAAGTAAGAAACATCTAAACCTTGATGCCATCCAAGAAGTAATGAAATGGAACAATAGGAAATCATATGAAGGAAAATTTTAAGGAGCTCTCATTTCTCAGCTATGCAGATTAATAATCACACCAGCAAGAATTCAGATCTCTGGTCTCTGTCTATGCATACATATCTCCCTGTTTCTCCTGGAATTTTACACATGTGTGCACACACACTTCTCTCTTGTATAATGAAGACTGTGACTTATGCGCATCTGCAGGACAGTTTGACCTCACATGTTTTATTTCAGAATGTTTGGTAATCTTTGATTAGCATTTATAATACCAAAAGTGTTATTTCAAAATGTCTTTGCAATGGTCAATCAACAGTGCTAAAAAAAAAGTATTATGCCGTAATAACCCTGTCAATCTAGGACAATTTAGGTCTCAGATTATGAGAGCATCATTATTCAAAAATAATGCCATTTTCATGAAAGCAATTTAAACTTGCTTGAACAGGCCTGAGACTGGTACTTTCTGTGACTTTATGGTTAAAAATTTCTCACTTTAATGTGCTCCTGTCTTGCCAGGAGCCATGTGTTGTTCTTCTTTGACACTGTATAATACAGTTTCACATGTTTTTAAAAAAGATAAAATGTTGTCTGGACATGGGAAAGATTGAGAAAATAAGCAAGACAGATTTAAGGATAGTTCCTCTGCCCTGTCAACTGACTCACCGTGCTGCGTGGGATGGTGCTCTCAGTTGCTTACGCCCAGTCTCAGAGAGGTACCGAGGCACCGCAATGCTCTGAAGGAGCTCTGCTCCCTTACGTCCCGCTGTTGGCCACCACGTTACATCCGGGCATGTAGCACCAGGGGGTGAAGCTGGCTGCTGCTGTCTGGAGACGTCTTTCTTTCCACTGAAGTGCCAGGG
>NW_010248851.1:11467-26709 GCF_000690775.1 Eurypyga helias
CGTGAAAGAACTGTGCTTAGGTTTGGCTCTAAGCAGGCCTTGTTTTGTTTGGTAGCATTAAAAACAAATGGAAAAGGGCACGGAGAGCCAAACTGTGCAGGACTTCACGCTAGAAATTCGGAGGATTTCTTCAGGATGCCTGAGGACATCCATATGGGCTGATGGAGGTCCAGGGAGAATTCAGTTTTGTCTTCCCAAGACAAAAAAGAACTGTGCTTAGGTTTGGCTCTAAGCAGGCCTTGTTTTGTTTGGTAGCATTAAAAACAAATGGAAAAGGGCACGGAGAGCCAAACTGTGCAGGACTTCACGCTAGAAATTCGGAGGATTTCTTCAGGATGCCTGAGGACATCCATATGGGCTGATGGAGGTCCAGGGAGAATTCAGTTTTGTCTTCCCAAGACAAAGGAGCTTGTGCCTGATGTGAGGAACTGGGGGCCAGCTCCAGGGAGCCAGGTGTGTGGATCCTGCTCCATCCGGAGGGATGGGGCAGTTGTGGCTGCATCATCTGTTTGCAGCAGTGTCGTGCTCGGTTTCACTCTCGCCCTCCCAAGTGCATTCCTCTAGCAATCCCCTGCCCCAGGCAGCTGTTTATTTTGCCTTTTTCTATAAGCCAGCCTTAAAAAAAAAAAAAGTTATTAAAATGATAGATAATGCCTCATAAAGGTCCACTATAATATTTTGCCTAAATAGCTTTAGATTTTATAAGTTCATCTTTATAGATATTAATAACATTTTACACAACAGGTTTTCAAAGGTCAGAGTGAGTATTGTGGACATTCAGTTTATGTTGTTATGATAGACCCTTATAGGCAAATATGAAAAACAACAGGAGCTAAGCAATGCATAAAAAACACCAAACATAATACTGTTAGAAAGTGTCTCAAATATCAACAAAATCCTGGGACCCTTGAGAAATAGAAAAGGAAAAAAAAATAAGATCAATTAGATACAGTATTCTGTGCTTTTTCCCCTGGAATTTGTTGACACTGGTATTTTTTAGTTTTTACAGACTGCTTTGTTACTGATAGAGCTGGGTTCTTCACTATTTCAGGTTAAGCAATAAACCCCTGCCAAACCCAGAGGCATAATGTGCAGTAGCTAAATGTGACACTTCTTCAGACTTCTGTCAATTCATTAAATTGAATGGGTTGTGCTGGTTTGCAGACCTTACCGAAAGTCCCCCGAAATTGTCAGAAAATCTCCCTTTTATTTAATTGAGATGTGGATGAAGTTATAAGTGGAGGTATTTTTTCATGTTTAAAAATATCTGAAGAACATATGCTGTGACTTTTCAAACCCTTTCCTGGCTCTAGAAGGTGAAGTTGCTGATACCTGGAGCATTTCAACTATTCAGGATGGGCAATATACTCAGTAAAATTAATCCATTTTACTTGTCAGTGATAGGTAAAGTTTTTATGCAGGTTATTATTTTTTGAGATTGCTTGTTAAATAGTTTTATGAGTGCCTTTGAACAATAAATTGAACAGAAATGTGATTATTTAGTACATTGTTTGATAGAATTAAATTCTTGTCAGAACCATGTGACTAAACATCAAGGTGACTTGACAGTGCTTTTGGTGCTTTAGCTGAACTCAATTTACCATGAGGTGTTTTTTTTGTTGTTGCGCATTTGTTTGTTTGGTGTCCCATCTCCTTCCCTGCCCCCTTTTTTTGTTTTCCTTAAAGGAATAGCAAGTCTAGTTTGATATTTGGCCAAGAATATTTACTTCATGGGTTACATTATGAATTGATTATACCTGTAGCTAAAGAGGGAGAGTGAATTCCCAGAAAGTTAATATTTTTTGTTAAACAAATCTGGAATATAGATCAACTGCAAGTACCAAACATGATGAAAGTGAATCTGGAATTTCTTACATCTCATCTAGTAAAACATAAACAGATGCAAAATGTCTAACATCATATTTTTGATCACTTTTTGATGCCTGTTGCTATACCTAAACTCTCATCATCAGGATGAGTTTCCTATATACTGAGAATTCTACATTATACAGCCTGAATATTTTGTTTTGAAGAAGTTTATTTAAACTACAACAACTCTGGAATAACCCTCTGAGCTTTATATTCATTACAGTAGAACAATAAGAGGGTACTGACAGCAGAAAATTCATTTAGCTTATTTACTTAGCTTAGCCATTTGTATGTATTTGGTTGAGGTGAGATGTCGAAAATAAATCAGTTAATTTGTGCCTTGATTTAGTGTCTTTAAGGAGTCTTGTAATAATAATAACGATATAAAATAGAACCCTCTAAGAATTTTCTCTGTAAATTGAACTTCTGAATAAGTTTACTCCCTAGCTAAATCTCACTTAGAGAGTTGCCTTCCTTTCAGGACAATCATCTTTCAACAAATCCACACAGGAATATCGGTCTTATTTCATTTAATCACCAAATCCTAACAACTAAGTATTCACTTCATTAAAGGCACTCAAAAATTCTGACCAGCTGTTTCCTGCCACTTGGCTGAGGACAAGGTGGGGAAAGACAAGCAATTCAATCCTCAGTAACTCTCAGTTGTCCTCAATGTAATTTTGCCATATAATTATACTTTATTCATTTTATTCCTAAACTAGAATCTGAATCTGAGACGGGTTCTGTGACTTATGGGCTTAAATTCTGACATGTTTAAAGTCAGGTTGTACACATGAAAATTTCCAGAGATTTTAGTAATCATCTGAGATTAATTCTTTGTTTTGTCAACCGTGCTTTCTCTTTCCGGCCCCCATTTTTTTAAAACATTTAAATTAAAGTAGTCAAATGGAGGGAAGAGGGAGGTATAATTAACATATTAGTTGTATATACAAATGACTGGTTGGTTACTTGCTCTGTTTCTGGAAAACTGTTTCCTGTTCTGGTTCAAATACAAAATTCTGGGAAATTAAGAACTCTTTGTCAAAGATCAAGGTGACTAAAGTATAGTGTTTTTAAAGCTGGTAGTAATTTTTATGCACTGAAGGTAAAAAGAAATACTTATTACAACTGAAGAGTGACTTAAAAAAATATTTATTTGATTGTATGAACTGGCAGACATGTTGCCTGTGAAAGTAAGTGCTAAGATATCAAATCATAAATCAATATTTCAGGGCCAGAATCTAAGCAGACATAAATCAGCGAAGTTTTACGTACTTTAGTTAAGCTGTGCTTATTTATACAGCTGTATCTGGCTATTGGGTGCTGCAAAAATGGCAAAGTTATCCAGTCGGTCATAATTCAGGAGAACTCTTGGAGAAAGATATGCTTGACCCTGGAAATAGAATTTAGCGTTCTGTACAGCCCATGGGGAAGATTAGGTATGACAGGGTGGGATCAAACCCTGTCCACCAGCCCAGGAAATGGTGAACAGGGCTGTGTGAAACCCTGTCTCTCCCTGGGGTGCAAGCAGCTCAGCCCAGGCATCTGTGCCCACTTGTGTACCACAGATTTGGATCCTCTCTCCAGTATAAGGCTGCTGCTGATTTTCTTCGGAAGAATGAACAGGACACAGTCTTTTCAATAAAAGGAATCATCTGCCCAACAGCCTAACAGCTGCAGAGTCAGCAAATTTTTTGCAAATTTTGTTCTGTCCTCTGTGTAGCTCCTGTCCCAGATCAGTGTCCTGAATCCTGGAGCCAGGGGAGTGGGATGTACAGAGCTGTATACCCTATTCTCACTATACTGGCTAATTAATGGGATGAAGTACCTTCATTTTCCCTTGCACTGGGGTTTTAAAATCAAGGCACAGCTTCTCATGATGCTGTTGGCAGCTTGATTTTATTTGTGCTTCTTGAACATACTCTGCAGGTTGTGATCTGAGTCATGCAGCTCAGCCAGGAGGGACTCATTCAAGGGGAAAGAAATACGAAACACTTACTAGACGGAGTTTCTCAGGGGAGTCAGGCCTAGTTTGGGATTCCCACCAGGTTGGTAAACAAGGTGCTCAGCTCCTCCACCCAGCCCAAACTAGAGCAAATCTGAGCACTGTAAGGTTCATGTTGCCTTCAGGGCCAGGCAACAGCCGAGGAAAAGTTTTGGATACTAATTTTGGTCTTAAATTTGGCCTAAAATCCACTTCACATGCTGTGTTCCTGATTGGATTGCTCCTCTAAATACTTGCCCTCAAGAGGTCTTCAGCATGTGCTTGAAAGTTAGGCATAAAACTTAGATGTCTTTGAACACGGCTGCTTTATTCAGCTCGGTAAGTGTGACCAGTTACAGCTCTAGGTAAGGATCTTAGAATGCAGTGTACTGATTTCCTCCTGATGCATTTTGTAAACTGTGTGGTCTCATCCATTTTTTAGCTTTCTGTATGTAATACTTGGGGCTGCTTTGATTTTGACTACAGAGTTTTTAGGAAAGGTTTTCTATTATCCAAATACTATTCAAATTCTATTTGTTTTTCTCTGTTATATGGTGGAGACAGAAGTTGTACCATGATGCTTCCATGTTAATTTATGAGTAAGAATAAGGAGAAGAAAAGTAGGTAGGTGGTAGTCTGGTACTACCGTATAGACATTTGTTTTCTGTCATGGTTACTGAGCTTATACTTACTTGCTTGCGGTACAGAAGAACATCACGAGGAAGTGAAATAGTATTTGCTCAATGTTTCCTTTCTCCTTCAAATCCCATTGTAATGCTGTAGTTTTTCCTGTTGCTGCTGTTCATTTAATCAGTAACTACATCTCAATGGGCTTTCATGCCCTGAAGAGATATATGGGCTTACAAGGATCAGATGGTGTAGGGATATAGAACTAAGAGACTTGCTGACTGCATAGATGAGCCAGAAAACTGCAAAACTGTCATCTGCAGTTTGCTAAAGACTAGCTAGCCTCACAACTGAACACAGCCTTACTTTCTCGAGAGATAAAAATGCAGAAGTTTTGGGCTTGTCTTTCCTTTTGGGATCTTTCAGCTTCTCTGAAGGGAACTTCTCATCCAGCATGAATGTTAATGATTATGAAAGAGGCTAGTTTTGCTGCTAGACCCCTGAAGGGATTGAAGGAGGTTGAACAGCCTTCAGCCAGGTGTTGAATTTTTCTGTACAATGTAGGTGGATGGTTAGACACTTCAGGCTGCCTCCCAGCACTGCCAATATGCAGATCCAAAAACTGACCTGGAGCACGTAAGAGAGAGAAGAGTCTTTCATCTTGTGCAGGTAAGTGCTCTGCTGAGCGTCATGTCAGGCCAGTAATGGCCAACGACAAATGAGAATTTGCAATGCAGGGTACAGGTTGACATTATCGACCAAATCCTTCCTTCCAAAAACAGATGGAGAGATATGCCACTCCTTATTTTCTAAAATGCAGGCTGAGAAGGTAAGCAATACCTGCACAGCTTCCAGTAACTCTCTGATAAATTTGCAACCTCTGACTAAGTATTGTGTCCTGCCAAGAAGGAGACAGCTTTTGGTATGCACAGTGAGACTGTGGAAGTCTAGGAAGCTCTGCTTTAAAAAGTTCAGATTTGCACAGATGGTTTGTCCTACGTTTGATATCTTACTGGCAGACATCAAAGTCTGATATAATCACCCTGAGCTCCTTTTATAGTCAGTAGTGGGACAAACTGGTTCCCTAGAGCCTTTGCTAATGGCCTGAGGACTTAGGTGCATGCAGTTACCTACATCCATGAGGAAGCACTTAAGGCACAATACACTGTTTTTGCAGAGCTGAGTCCTAGTCATGTCCTCAGAAGTTGCAAGCACAGATAAAACTAGGTAACCCTCTCCAAGCTACTTCTGTCCTGAACTGCAGGGGTGTCTGAGGTAGGTCAGCTTCCCTTCTCATTTGCTTCATGACTTCTATAAGCCTCCCACCTGGAACAAAGGCAGAAGATACGGGTATCATTAAAACCAGTAACTAGTTGGTATAGCCAAGCTGCTTAAAAGCTGTCATATGTCAGATTTTATGGTGAGAAGGCTGCCAGAATAACAGAGAGATTAGAGTTCTTGACAATGTTAGCAAAATGAAAAGGAAACATAAAAAGAATTATTAGGATAAAATGCTTGCATTTTCATGATTAATTTAGCAGAATAAAGTTTTGCTTTTTCTAGTTGGTTATATTCTAATATTCCTTTGAATTTGTCTTAAAAAAAAGTGAAAACGAAAAATCTCCAGAACAACTCACCCCAGTTATTTTTTATATGTGCAAAACTGTTGAATCACTTAAAGTTTGTTACTTCAAGTGAAGGAAAGTGGTCCTGCTCTTCTGAGAGGTGAGTCAAACTCAGTGGGTGCAAAGAAAACTTGTAGAGGCCTGTGCAGGATAACAACTTTTTATCACACTTGTCACTATGCCATTCACTATCTGCATGGAATGATCTATTGCTGCTGCTGTTGCTGACACAATCTTTTTAATTTTTTTTCCCACATGTTTTTCCTGCCCAACGGCATCTGTTTTTGTTCAAAGAGGCCTATGCCTTCCCTCACCTTGATGCTCCATTGCTGTCTCTTTCTGGCAAAGAACTCAAAAGATTTGGCCGGAAGGTTGCACTCAATCAATCCTGCCTTTAGGGTGTCCTAGAAGTGCTTTCTTGGATCACTGTTGCTTCCTCTTTCCACACTCCAGTTCCCTGCATAGGAGGTACTTGAACATATGTACATCATTGATCCAAGCCATATGTCCAGCCCATTACACCTGGGCCTTCCATGTGGATACACTGCAGGAATTCATCACTGGTCAGCTTCGTGTAGCATCTGAGTCAGAGCAAGACACATAGGTGCCTCTGGTGGAACTTCTCCAGCTGGCAGATGTTCTTTCCATACTATGTCAAAACCTTGCGTCTGTTCAGCACAACAGCCTTGTACATTTTTAGTTTGCCTTGTAGTCTGTTCTGACACTGATTCCATATTTGCTTAGTTAACTTGACAGAAAACTCCCCTAATTCTATGGATGCTGGAAGCTTCACCATCAACACTATTCAGAATAGTTTGACTGTGAGTGAACTCATGTAACAAACAGCTCGACCTCACTGTGTTTAGTGGAAGGGACAGCACTTCTCCATGTGCATTACACACCATCTCATTTTTTTCTCAAATGTATGATTAGTCTGATGTTTTTGTTTATTTGATTTGGAAGTAGCATATTTGTCTGCTAGGAAGATCTGAAGATCTAGGCTGATATGAATCACCATTGTGTAATGATGAGCGTACCAGCATCCTTGTGTACTCTGCTTGATAACCTTAGGCCTGGTGTGTGTCCTCTTACAGCTCAAAACTGAGTCCTGATATTTAAGGTGAGGTTGCATTCATTTTATACAACACCTTGGAATTTTCTGAATTGAATGTCTCAAGGACAACAAAAAACACACTCTGTAAGCAGTGATTTACAAAAACATAACAAGAGACAATCGGGGAGGGTCTGAATGATATGCGGTGTAAATAGAAAAAATAAAGGCAGAAGGAAGAGAAAGCAAAGAAGGGGAGAAAGAAGTCAAAGAGAGGTGGATGTGGGTGGTATAAATGGACAAGGGGGGGGATATTGAAGTTAACTAAAGAAAAGTCTCTCATCATGGGCCTTAGCAAAGGAGCCAGTGAAACTACATTATAACAGTCAAAGCACAACGTAAGCAAGAAATTGCACTCAAAATACACCTAAGTGAAACTAAAGGAAGCTTCAGTTCTGGAGGTACTGGTGGTAACAGCCTCTCAGAAATATTCTCCCACAGAAAACATTTAAGTACTGTGCAGAAAATTTTTTTGTAAAAAGGTATAAAATTAGGATCTCAGTTCCATATATTCACTTTAAAGCCAAAGACTTTGCAGTGCAAAGCGTCTTTCTTATAATCTCTTTGATGCCAGCTTTTCATGATGTATTTATTAATTGAAAGCCAGATTCATCACCATGTTCATTCAGCTTCACATCTGTGAAGCTAATAGAATTGGATCAGGGAATTTGGGGAGGAAATGAGTTGTGGTTTGTATGCCTAAATCTTTGGGTTTTTTATTCCCCATTAGCACAAGCTTGTAAAAGGACTTTGCAGTTCAAGAACTACTTGAAGTTCTGCAGAGTTTGGACTATAGCTATGTCAAAGAACAGCTGATATAACAACTCTTCACATGAATTACCTTATCAGCAAAATATTCAAGAGTGCCTTAATGGCAAATAAACACAAACCATTTCTCTTGGTCTCATTTGTTTTAAATGATTGACAAGATAACACCATGCTATGAAGAATCTAACTGAAGATTTGGAATAAGTAATTATGATCTCCCAACAGGAGTTCTGGGGTCTTTTTTTGAAGAAACAAAGTTCTTGGATTACAAAATACTGATAGAAGTCTCAGTACTGTAAGTCACACAAAGAAAAGAAACCTCAAATTAACAATGATAATTACAAATAAGAGGCATTTGTTCTGTGTCTTTTTTCATCAAAAAATGCCCACTTGGCCACTTAAAATACATGAAACGATGTTATCAGAATGTTTTTCCCATGTGAAATACAGGAGATACAAACAGTATACAAGTGCATTGTTGTAGCATGCAACATCATATAAGAACCTTTTTTGGGGAAGCAGACGATTACTTTCTACAGCAGCCTGATTTCAGAATTGTCCAATTCTGCGATACCCTTGCCTTTTATGACTGAAGAAAAGAAAAAATCAAATGGCATCTTTTCCATTTTCTCTTACAGTTTTTAAGCATTCCTTGCAGGTGTTCAATTTCTCAAAGAATAATTTGAAACTGTAATCTGAATCTACAGAAGGAAATTTAAAGTGTGTTGACCAACCTGTTCCATATTGAAGAAATTGTGTTCTTACGATTAAGAAGGATCAAACAAAAATAATAATCCAAAGTGATCAAACCATGTCTACGAAACAAAGAGTTCTAAACCCATACACAAGCACATGGATAAGATCAAAAATTTGTAAGTAAGAAGGTGAGATTGCAGTGATTGCAGTGTGGTTTGCAGATACAGCCACAAAACAGTAGCGTCCTTGCTGCAGACATAGGAGCCTAACTTTAAGCACCCAAGTTTACCAAGAGCAACAACCTTGTGATAGGAAGCTGCTGTATGTGCTTAGGTTGATTTGTGTGAATTTTTAACAGATAGGTGTTTGATTATTTTGGAATTAAATTCTTGGTGTCTCAGTTGTAGCTTTTTTTTTTTTTTTTTAATACAAAGGACCTAATGAATTACCCCAAAGTATTAGTTTTCCACTTCTAATTTTCTACATATTAAGTAATAAAAAGCTCAGTTATAATGATGAAATTGAATAGTATAGCAGCAAGGTAGGAATAGCAAAGAAAGAATTTGAGTTATATGAACTAATTTTCGGAGATTTCCTTAATGCCTTTGAAAATATAAAGTGAACTTTATATAATGTAAAACCTTTCCATGAAAATTGTACAGGATGTAATATTTTTCTGTGCAACGTACAAAAAAGTCCACGTTACCTTACCTCACAGTAGGAAAATAAAATTTACTGTTACTATTTAAACTATTAATCATGTACTACTTCCTTCATCTTGGTTTGATGGTACTTAATGGAATTTAATACAGATTTAAGGACACCTATGCTTAATGCAATGAATAATTCTAGGCTATCATCACCTCAATTTTTTTCAGTTTGATTTCTTTCAGTGTAAGCTAATACTGCTTCTGATTTTAAACAGGCCTGACAGATACAGAGTCAGGGTTTTTTTGAAAGTTTTACTTAATTTTAAAAATATTTCTTCTAAAATCTAAAACTGCATTGAAATTCTAGATTGCTATTTCATCTTTAATGACCCGTACATGGAAGTCTGATGTTATTCTGTCTGATTAAGAGGAACCATACTTTTTAAAATTAAGAGGCAGAAAAGCATGAGTGTTTATGCCCTTAACAAATGGCATGACTGAAGGGCCTCTTTTCACAAGTGAGGCATCTCACTCTACCTTTTTTTGGAAATGCATGTATATATTTATCACAGTTACTTATGTGCTTTGTTTTAGCTGAGAACGAGTTTGCTATACTTCAGATGGGGTAGCTTGCTTTTTGACAAAGCAGGAGGACAACGTTGAATTCAGACAAAACCCTGGGAGCTAAATTAAGTAGTGTGTATTTCTTACCATTTGGGAAACCTACCAGAAGAGTAGGTTTGTGGTTCTTTTTTTTTTTTTTCCCCCCCTGGTTCTCTGTGACTGATGTTTTTTGCTTTACTTGTGGATGCTACTGTCTCATGTTTCCTCCAGAAGGAACCTACCAGGGCTGGGGACTGTCCATGTCCTGGAGAGCCATGAGCAAGACAGCCTTGCCAGCTGGGTGCTCGGAGCACAGTAGGGAGTTTGTCCACTGCTGAGAAGAGTAGGGAGCACACAGAGAGCAGGGGCTTGCAGGAAGCGTGAGGAAAGGCTTCTGAAGGAGTCAGCCTGCCAGCGTTTCTGCGGGTTTACAAAGGCAAGGTACTGGAGATGAGTCTGGAGGATAGCTCTGATGTGCATATATATAGAGATTTCTAAGGATCCTTTAATTTTACCTTGTCTTACCTTGGCATTTTGAATTTTGTCTGTTCTGAAAAGGTGATGGTCATTTGTCTAAATGTAAACATCATTTATGCTTAAATACAGCAAATACAAAATACGTGTAAATACAGCTCCTAAATTTTGTTATAAAACCTTTTGTTCTTATATAGGTACTTGCAGTTTCACCACAAAGCTTCTACAGCTTCTGGTTGTAAAGATGATTTTAGAATCGTGATAGTAGCTTACAAACTGATGGAAGGCTCAAGGCACATTATTAAAGTATAAATGAAGATCCAAATGTATATTTACAAAGAGAAAATGTGCTTAGCATTAGCTGCCATTATTTTCAATATTAAGCTTTGGCATTAAAAACCTCTGATGCTTGCTAAAGTTTTATGTATAATCTGTGGCTTGTAAACCAGTGCAAGAAACCTCCTTGTTCCTCGTCTCCACATTGGTTTTCTATTCTTACACATGTAAAATATTTGGTTAATGAGTAAAATTTTTAATTTTCATTATTAGGCTTGGAGTCTTTTAGAGTTAGGATCTAGTTAATGTATGACTTTCAACTTAATCTTCTTGTTTTCTTTTAGTTTTAGTTCTTGGTATTTTTCTTTGAAATGATTTAAAGTATAAGTCAACTGACATCATTCATAGGTACAAGATAAAATAACCATATGAATCTGAGTTTGACAGAGATTTTCTTCTTGGATTATTTTCTGGTATTTTGTTTTTACAAGTAACTGAACTGTACGTGCCCATCAAATACTAAGGTCAAAGAAAAATACAACATTTTGAACAGGAATTTATCCAGCACACACATTCATAAAATACACTATTCTTGTTTGTAAAATATATGATTGATAAAATAGTAGGTTGTTCTGTAATCCTTCCTGTCAGTGATTTGTTGCACATGATATTTGTGGATAATCATGCTACTGGAATAAAGGCTACTGTACCCTTTGTACAGTATTTAATCTACAGGAGAACTGTAATATTTTAACTATGTTCCACTACTTGCTGCTTTGTAACCTCCACAAAAGTAGTAAAATTATTTAAGAGCAGAGTGTTAGGATAGATATCTTGAAATAACATAATCTCATTACTTTTATGGTATATCTTGCAGAAAATTTGAAAATAATATAATTAAAATACATTAAATTAGATTGTGTTTTGTCATGTAGAAAAGGCCCATGCCTCCACAGGTCAAATAAACAGGTCAGTTTGATTTCCACAGATTTATTTTGGTCTTGGGTGCTTTCTAGGAAGATTGTGACTGTCTCTCTCAGATACGGACCCTGTCACAATAATCCATCCCTTTGCCACACTGAGATCTAATCTTCACAGGATTTTCTGTGATGTTTTGTACGGATGGCTTTGAATCATGTATTAAACGTAGTTTGAGAGACTGGTGGTCCACCTTCAACTCGGCTGCACCCCTGCTGCAAGGTGCAGTGTAAGGCTCTGGGTTTGACCTAAATAATCTAAAGGATGCATGGTGGAAAAGCAGACTCCGTCCATGGCTTTTGACACTGGATTTTCTTTTCAGCTTGGCCTACCTGCAGGTATTAATCTTTGAGTCATGTTGAAGAGCTTAGCGTTTCCCACAGGGTTTTCTGTAGGGTGGTGTAAGACTTGACTATAGGTAGGTGTTGGTCATTACTTCATTTCTGTACCAAGGGAAGATTTCTAATATGCATATTCCTTGCAGCAGTTCATTGGTGTTTACTTATGCTTTAGAATAAAAGTGTGCCATTTAAATCTGCTCAACTAACTTGTGGAAATACAACTAGATCAACTTTATATGGCTAACACCTAGAATGGGAAATTGTTGTCACCTTTTCATATTTCACCAAGATCTTCTCTCAAATAACTCATAGCAATGCTAAATGAGGAAAGTATTTTTGCAACCTCTGATATAGAGGGGGAAATTGTTTGAAGACTATTTGATTTCAAAGAAGCCCATGCATCTGTATCTGAACCTCCTAACAGCTCTAAGTGATTATCCTTAGAGAAAGAAACACTGGACACAAGCTTATTGCTGGTTTTGTAAAAGATCTTTGTCCTAGGATACTTGCATTTATGTGGAGAGCATATTTCTGAGCTGTTGACCAAGATGCACTAACCACCTTGATACCCACTGAGGTTTACTATGTAGTTTTCAAACACACACTGCAGATTGTTGTGGATTCCGACTTCCACCACAGTCTGGATTATAAATATTGTCACCTTATTTCACACATTTCCTTTATGAACAGAGACCACTTAGTCTGAAAGATCTGCTTCCCAAGAGTTCTGGAGCTTAAGTACATTCAGGACTTAAGATCAGTTTGTAAAAGCTCGGTTAATGTCATCTGCATACTAACTCCCAAATATCTACCCTGTCCTCACTCTTCAGGTTAGTCTGTTATTTATTGATGGCAGTCATCCATGCTGATATTAACTGACAACTTAAGAAAAATATTCACAGATATTTTTCAAAAATTTCAAATAACAATTTGAATTTGATGCCCTTGCATCTTCTAGTGCTGCATAAACACCACTTTGAGCTAAGTTTTTTTCCTGCAAGTGTTCACTGTAATTAGAGAAGTGCTATCAGTCTTTATTTATTAAAGAAATAAAACTAAGTTTCATTTTGATGGAGGTAGAAAGAATCTAGCAAGATTAGATGATCCAGTTAGGGTACAGAAGCAAGACCATGCGGTGTGGGCGACCTGTCGCTAACCTTTAATAACAAACAGAAAAATGGTTGTTATGAGTATTCCATCAAATAGTCAATCTCAACATAACTCATAGATCAAATACATCAATACGACTGTTCACTGAAAAGTGCCAGATTGAAAACCAGTCAGTCATGATGATCTCCTTGCAGAGGTTTACTCTTAGAGAACGCTCTGAAAGTGGCAAGGTACAAGTGCTGTTTGTCATGGAGAACTGTTCTGAGTAGTTTCCCATGCGGTCTTTATGCTCTACTTGGTCTTGCTTAACATTACATTAAACTATCTGATGATAAAGTGAGATGGTCAGATCTTAAATGTTAACACCAGGTTTTACAATACTCAGTTAGACATACCGTACTCATTTTAAATAAAATACTGTTTACTAGCTTTCTTAGAAGAAATGCATACTTGGATGAAAAACAGGCAGTTTTATTTTGGCCTGAGTTTAGCATGGCTGATGATCAAAGGAACAAGTGCAACTCCACAATGAAAAAGGTCAGAATAAGTGAAAGTTTTGTCTTTGTAGCCTGCTTACACTTTGAGCACAGTTCTTGGAAGACAATGCAGGCATCAAACTATATCCCTCATTGTTCCCCTCTGATGTCCCCGGTCTAACAGACCCTCACTAGCATTTTTGCATGATGTCAGTATTAAATGACTGCAAGATTACTTTTTTCTTTTGTGTTTCACAAATGATGTAGCAAAAATAGAATTATCTTTATTGTCATTATCAATTTATTATGATATAATTCATAGAACGCATGTATATAAGTCTATATAAATTTAAAAACCAATAGAGGAACCAATTGTCTCAGTGTTTAAAAAATAGGTAAAATAGAAAAAAAAAAAGAAATGTATAAACATTCATATTGCATGGAAAGATGGCAAAATATTCTATTCTCCTGAGATTTCTATTCAACTATTAACACATCAAATGCAAACATATCCCGCTAGAAAAATAATCTTCATTTAGAAATAACTTTTATTAGAAAAACATTACTTTTATTGCACTTGAATGTTTTAATGGGAAATCTGAAATTAACATGTTCTTTGTTTTGAATTTCCATTTCTGTCATGTTTCTTTGGAAAATTGTACTGCTGAAAATCCATATTTTAATTTCTCCTTCATTATTCTCCTTTTTTGACAACAAGTATAAAAATGAAAGGCAGTGAAATATTTCTTCTCAAATGTCTATTTTTTTTTCCTTCCCTTTTTCATTGTGGACCTTTTTCAATAATCAGAACAATTGCTGATAGGCAAAAGAGTAATGAAAATATACCATCTTATCTGTATCTTCATGAAATTTGAAGGAAAAAGAGAAAAAAGTCAGAATTATAGAAATGAAAGGAGAAAAATTCTCTCAGAGGGTGGTTTTTAGAAAATTATTTTGTGTTCCTGTAAAAGAAAAGAATCTTTTCCAAAAGAAAAGGGAAGAGTGCTTCACCACCATACGATGATCTGAGAGTTACTCACCTAGGTGTGATTCCTGTGTATTTAGTAGCTTCATTCTATTTCTCTGTAATTCTGAAGTTGCTTAGGCTCCTGGTGAACATATACAGCTTTCAGTATTTATATAATTTTGTGAGAGGGCATTCCACTCTAATTACTTTGCTTTGGGAAAGTTCACCCTTTTTTCTTTCTTTTGAATCTTACTCTTTCTAGTAACATTTAGTGCCTCTCAGTTATTATACTGCAAATGCCAGTGAACTGGTCACCCTTGACAACCCTTTACATCGTAAAGATGATTTTATCATACCTTGCTATGGTTGTTTATTTCCCCAAAGAATCCGAACTGCTTCCTTACGGATCCATACCCTTGGTTGTTCTTGCTCTCCTCTGAACCTTTCCCAGTTCAATGATCTCTCCCTAGACATGGGGTGACCAGAGCTTGTGCCATTCAAGATGTGGCCCAGACATCGGTGTACAGAGTGACATAACAATATACTTTTTTCCTTCTGATTTCTAAAGGCTGATTTGCCTTTTTGGTTGCCAGAGTACATCAGGGTGATGTTTTCACAGAATTTTTCATTGTAACCCCAAGATCTCATACTACAGTGACAGCAGTCAGTTCAGGCCCTTCCCCCCCC
>NW_010248851.1:26728-38891 GCF_000690775.1 Eurypyga helias
CCCCCCTTTACATGGAGAGGTAGGACTTACTTTACCGTAGACATCAGTCCAGGTTTATCAAAACTAGATTTCATCTGTCGTTTTATTTCCCAGACCCTGAATCTCATGAGATCCTTTTGATGTTCTTAAGAGCTGGCCCTTGTTTTACTGTCCGTAATAGTGTCATCAGAAAATTTGCCACCTGATTCTCTCTCTTCCAGGGACATGAACAGCATGAACTCTCAGGCTTAATCATTCAATTAAGAAACTTGCTTCTGTCATAAGAACTGACCATCTCTTCCTATCCTCTGTTTCCAGCACAATACTACAGTAGTTATCCATGCTACAATACCTTTTATCTCATGACTACACAGTTTCTTTGAAATTATTTTGGATATTCATGGAAAATATCTTTATCTTCATATATCTACATTCTATTGTTGAACTATTTAAAGAATTGTCACATGGCTGATTTAAAAATGCTAATAAGCACTGAAAAGATAAATGAATCATCTCCCTGTTTCTCTGGAAGAAAAATTGATACTTCTCCAATAACATTAAATAAGATTACAGAAAAAAAATATTGTATTGTTTTAAATGCTTCTCATCATAATTATGTAGGCAGTGTCTTAAATTTAGACTTTTTGATAGCTGATTATACTAATAAGCTGTTTTCTATCCTGTATGAAAATTCTGTTTGTTCTAGTTAAATCTTAAACTCTTTATTTCTGATGAATTATTAACCTATGAAAAACCTTGCATAGAATGATTTGAGATGAATGTTCTATCTAACTATTAAGGAAAGGCAACATGATTCTGTACCGGACACAGTTCTTTAGGGGGAGCAAATAGAAGAAACACCATGAGAAATATGGAAGTGTCATAAAGAGAGCAGAAAAGTGCAAGCTGAAATCTCTAAGTGTTAGACAGCTGCTCACAAGTAGTGGGAAGAAGTCTAATGTTAAATAGAAGTGAAGCAAATACAACCAAGTATATTTAAAATTATAACTGGAGATAGTTAAAGGATTTTCTGTAGGTTATCACTCATTGACAATTTCTAGAGAAAATCATATGTTATTACAGTAATGGTAACATGAGAATGCAGTCTTTTCCAAGCTGACCATAACCAATTATGTTGTGCTTAGCATTCAGCTGTTTTCCTTTTTGCTTCACTTAAGACGCAACATCTGGAGGGCCTCATTAAATGAAGGTTAGATAATCTACTAATAAACTATTTAATTAGGAATTTGCCAGCAGGAAAATTACTAAAGCTGTTATTTGTCTTTACTCACATTTATTAGTGAGAGAAAAGAAACCACAGCAGTTGCTGGAATATTTTGCATCTCTGAAAAAAAGCAAACTTACTGTAGTTGGAAAAAACCAGCTAGAGAATTTGCAGTTATAATTTGAAGGAGTGCATTACTGCTGCAGAACGTTTGCCTAGCTTCTTTCTGCCTCTCAGATGATTTTGTCGTCCTCTTACCCATTCTGAAAAGTTGGAAAACAACCAAATGCATTGCTTTTACACTGTATCCATCTGCCCTTTTCATGTCAGTATCAATAGGAAAAATATTTTCCTAACTTTTTATATATGACTAGCGGACGTACAGTATTCTTTGGCAGTGAACCTGTGGTGTACTCATCCTGGGGTGATTTTGCATGTATTTCAATCATTTTATTACCAGCCCAGTATGAAATACCCCTTGCTGTAATAAAGCTGTCTGTTTTGGTGAGTATGCTGACCAATGCTGGGTGTCTTCTGAGATGACTGCTCCTGTTCAGTATCAACTGGGTTGAGACCTTCTTAACATGTTTCACTTGTGATCTTTTAAAGCTGTCAGGTTAGAATGATTTTCAGTCACTTTGCTCTGCAGTGGATTTAAAATCATGTCCCAAAGGTGGTAGATTAATAGATTAAAAAGGCAAAGTATTAATCTAATGCACTGTCCTGTCTCCTTACCCATAACTTATAGTATAACTGTCATATGATTATGGCAGTTCTCCGATGAAACAAAGTACCCATGTTTTGTTCTCGGTGAAGCATTTCACTGACTGGTGCACTTGTTATTTCAGTGAGTTATTCTGTGTGGAGCACCACAGTTAATGAAACAGATTTTTACAGAGTTAAAGACCATATGAACATTAATTTTGATTATTTTTACACATTTGAATATGGACTTAATTATGTGTAGTAAATCTGAGCATTAGTTGGAAGAAACAATTTTCCTGGGAACTTAAAATGTGTTCCTTGTGTAGTGCTGAGTCTCAAGAAGGCAAAGTATGTTTTAATGTGAAACATCCTCATTCATTTCAGGTTTTGCTCAATAGCTCGTCTGGACAGATGGTGGAAGCAAACCACTCTTTGTACAGAATACAAAAATCATTTTTTCCTTTGCTAATTGAGATGAAGGAGATGCTATGTTCACTTGGCTGTTAGTTTGTGTACCTAGGGACTACAAAAATATTTTTTGTATTTCAATTTCTGTTTTATTTTTTTTTTTTTTAAATTAATGTTGAAATACCCCAGGAGTTTGCTCTGCAAAATTGCTTTGCTAGGCTAAGACCCAGGTTACATTAGCTAAGGACTTCCTCAGAAACAACCACTTCTAAAATGACCAACTTCTAAATCTATTTTTAGAATTTTCTTAGAATAGTTTTAAAAAATAAGTAACTTGTGTGCCCACTGGGGTTGATGGTTCATGCCTGGCACCATGAGCAATTCCAGGAACTTTGTATTTTAGAAGGAATTGGATTTACCTTTTGCATCTGTGGAATAGTGCTTTGAAGTATTATGGGCAAACTCTGGAGCCTCTTCTTGTTTTAAACATGAATATTGGCTGGAAAGCAAGAAACCTATGACCAAAAGGTGCAGCCTATTTTCCATCAGTGGCTGAAATCAGTTGATATATGATTGTATACCTGTCAGCACAGTTTGACTTACATGTTTGGTGAGACAGAGGCTGTGTAAGTAGAGCCAAAAAATGTCAGTTGGCTTAAATTTGGAGGTTTGAATAATGCTCTTCTCTGCTCATACTATATTATTTCTTATATACTACAGTACTTCTTTTATATGCTTCCACTTTTCAGACATCTGAAGTACAGTGAGACTTCATGCCACACTTGTTCACTGGTGTTTTTCACATTTAAGCCACTGCTCTCAAAATACATGTCAAGAAATCCACATAGTTCCCATCTCTTAGTTCACATTCCCTATGAGTATCCAAGAATGTATCTCTCTCTGTGTTTTGCACAGACTGCTGTGTCTCTTCAGCCAAAACTTGATATCTTATCCAAAGGAAGAAAGCAAAACAGAACATTAGCATAACTATCAATTTGAACATATAAAAGAAGGTGAGAGTCTGAGAAACAATTTGCAGAAGGCATAAAAAGTACTAATAATTTCTGAAATATATCAGGAGTAGGAAGCCTGTCAGAAGGTCTGAAGGGAGCTCAAACAAGATAATAAATAGTTTAAAAAAAGAAACAACAGATTTTTTTTTAAAAAAGTTTTTTTCATAACAAAGTTTTTGGGAGGTTAAAACAGAATATTTCCTATTTCTGGGTACAACTCTCAGGATCTGTCTCAAAATAAAGATATAAGTAGGGGCTGAGGAATAAATCAATAAACTGGACTCTTAAAATTGTCAAAAATTGCTCGTATTCACCTGCCACTCAGATTTTATATGTTCCATTGGATGACATAGCTGAGATACTAACTGAAGAATATAATTTCCCTTCTAGCACTGATTTAGGATGCAGGTTTTTTTGGAGATCATTCAGGGACTCATATAAGTCCATAAAGTATGTATGTACCCAGAAAATTGGTAGAAACTACAGTAAAGGATAGAATTAGTTAAAACATGGATAAATATATTTGGGATAAATGTAGTAAGGACTGTAATACATTAGGAAAGAATCATTAACTTGTGAAAAGAATTCTAATCAATTAATGAGCTATGACATCTTTGAAGAAGTCAACATGTATGTGGATAAGGAATTAGTTGATGTAGACATTTGGTTTTCCAAAACCATTTCTGTTTGGAGTTTCTTCTCCAAAAGATCTTGAACTCACTTGCCATGAGATTAAAAAAAAAAAAATAATCTCATATGGATAAAAAAATCGTATGAGAAAAATAATGCAGAAATAAATCTTCACAGTGGAAGGAGATCACCAGTGGAGTCTTACATGGGTTTGTGTCATGTATGTGCTGTTCACCATACCAATGAATGATTTAAGAAGAAAGTGAGCAGCAAGGTCAAAAAGTCCAAAAGTATTACTAAATTAATAAAGGTTATATAAATGAGAGAAAGCTGAAAAGTACTACACAGGACATCATGATGATGAATAAGTGACAGACCAAATGGCAAACGACATTTGGGATAGATAAATTTGAAGTGATTTGTATCAGGGAACACTCCTTATTATGTAATTAAATGAAAATTATGCTCAACACTACTGAAAAAAGAAAATGAAATATTATGAAGTATGATGACAAATAGAGCTCAAAATAGAGGATGTTACTGTTGTGCTGCATAAGTCCCACATCTGCAAGATGAATGTTGGATGTAGTACTGGATACCAACTTTGGAAGGAATACAGGATCCAGGAAAGTCAAAGGACAGCAAAGACAGTCAGAGGTATGGAATAGCTCCCATGCAAATAAATATCTCATATTACTGGGATTTTTTTGTAAAGGACATGTCACAGGAGAGAGGGGACACAGGTCTATATATTCATGATGGGAAGGTGAGAAGAATAGTTAGCGTTGTTTCTTTTGCTGCAATAAATTTAAGTCAGCAAATGAAACAAGTCATTAGCAGGTCCCAAGGAAGGAAGGCAGTTTTTCTTATAATGTATGATTAGTTGTGTAATCCCTTGACAAAAAGATGTTTTGAATGTTAGGAATTTAACTGAGATAAAAAGTGATTGGACCAACTAATGAAAAAAAAATTATAAATATCAAAATGTTGTTTCTGGCTTAGAAGTTTGAGTTGCCACCAAGGAATGACAGATTATCTAGCAGAAACATGAGCATGAGTTTGTCCTGTCTTCTAACTCTTCCAGAAGTGTCTTCTGGCAGTTATTGTCAAAGAAAAGATTACAGGGATCTTTGGTCTGACAAGGTGTTGCTTTCCTAGTGTTTTCATCTGCTTATTTCTTTCCAGACACTGGCTGTATAGAAGCCCATCCCCCAAAAGACACTATCACCCACTGACACCAGACAAAAGGCTGTGGTAGCTCAGGTGTGAGCTTTGCACTTACTCTGTGCTCAGAGGAAGAGTTTGAGCCACATGAAGCTTGTCATAAGCTTGCATGTGTCAGCTGCTCATAGGGCGAGCTTGATGTTTGTGCTTGTCATTCCCACTGTTAACATGGAGCAGAGAAGGTACAGGAAGACTGAAAACTTATTTAGACCAGCACAGAGCCTACTTTATGGGGAACTCATGACAGGGAGACCCACACTGGTGAGTGCAAGAAGAGAAATACTCTCTGGAGCGAACTCCCATGTGCATTGGATTGCATTGCAGAGACATGAACCATGAGTGAACTCATAGCTCTAGCAGATGTGGGCAGTCATGAAAAGTAAGTTACAGTGTGTATCTTCAGGCTGCCAATGTAATTCTGTGTGGGTTTCCTCATGCAGTTTGCCTCCTATCCCTAATGCTTACTTAATTCACAGTGTTGTAGAAGCAGTGAAGAAAGAGTGACAAGAATGGTCTATGTTACTGAAAGATAATTGCTACATATTTTCTTCTTTGCTTTAAGAAAAAAAAAACAGCACACACAACACCCTAAAACAGATATTGCATTGTAACGAGCTGGAAATTAAGACAAATTCATATTGCAACACCTGAATAGAGAACAGAGAGAGAGACCACAACTAGAGCAATTTCCTGCACTGACTAATGTGAAATATAATGGGCATGTTTGGAGATGCATCAGTTGACTGAAAATATAAACAGAGGCAAAAAAAAAAACCAAAAGGGAGAGAAAGACAGGCCATATATGGCAGTTTAACCTGCAGTTTACTAGGGGAAACCTGGCTGAAGGTGACAAAAGAATTGTTCAAGCAGAAACTTTTATGGTAGCTTCATCTGCTCTCTCAGCTGCCTGGGGCAAGGCCTGCAGGGCACTGTCAATTTCCAGAGGGACATTTTTGTAAATCTCATTTTAGAATTAAAAAAGTGCTTCTTGGTAACTCCAAATTAGTTGAAACACATTGCAAGAGGAAGATGATGTGCCACTTCAGACAAATGGCCAGAACTGAATGGGACGGGTATTGAAAGACAACTTTTTGTCAAGGACACAAAGAGCAGAAAATAAGTATTACTGTTTACTTTCTTATACAACAAATAGAGGTGCAACAGATGACCAAAACCCAAGCTGTAGTTCATTGTCACGCTATGATCTCTGTCATGCTAGGTAAATTTATTTGATATAGCAGTAATCATACCATATACTGACTGATAAATCCAGCTACTTTTGAGCAGCTAAAGATTAAAAAAATTCAAGTCTGAATTGTGTATACGCAAGACAGAAGTAGTTTTTCTTTTATTAGGCCAGAGATACGTTACATAGCCAAAGGGGATATCACATTGGAAAAAGAAGCATGATTGGTTTCTCTGGTGGCTATTCAGATATTATCTGGAAATGAAAGGTGAGAGGTGAGACTGGAGAAGGTAGGCAAAAGTGTGAATGCTTTTTTTTTTTTTTGTCAGATGCAGCCACCTTTTGTACTCAGAACATTTTGGGCAAGAGTCTAAGAGATATCCTTTTGTAAGGGCTTGTACTATGTAAAAAATACTCCATAAAATATGTCTGGGTGTTTTTACTTTCTTCCCCACCTTAAGCACACTTTAGAAAACAAGGGCCAGGATCTGAAAGAAATAGCAAACACAGGAAGTAAAGTGTGATGGCCAACTGGGAAGTGAGGGCAAAAAAGGATATTTAAATGATCACGTATCCCAGAAGAAGTGCAGTTCATGCTTATTCAGTTATTATTAAACCCAAATAATTTTGTATCAAGAGCAAATGGCTATTACATTCCTTAACCTGAAATGCAGTAGGTTGCATAACTGACCAGTTTTTATAATTTACCTAAATCCACCTCGTTTCGTGCTACCCTCCTATTTTAGTTCCCTTTCAGAGCTTTGATGATAAAATCAAATTGCGTTAGCCAAAAGAAAGATCCCTTCAGCACACTGTTAAAATTATGTTATCTAGATAATGAGTGCCCATTTGAACTTGTTTATACACAATTTAGTATTTTCTCCATTCAGATGTTATGTTGCTAGTACTTCATTATCTCTCTCAGATGCTACTTGACATGACTGTATACGAGCAGACCTCGCTGCTTTAACTGAGCCACATAGCAGCAGCAATGAAGAAGCGGTGGTACATGCTTCAACGCTGGTTCACCAGTACATCTGCTCGGGTGTGTGGTGATGTTTTGTGTTACCTACAGTCCAGTGCCTGATAGAAGTCCACCACATGTGTACACACAATACAATCAAACCTTCACAGACAGACCTGAATTTTTATGAAGAATCTTCATCAGATTTATTTGAAAAATCCCATTTTTCATAAAATCAATTGTATACAACTTCTTTGTAACTTAAAAATGTATCAGCTTGTAGGCATCTCTCCACCTCAACTTTTAGAGTTTTCTTTTGACTGACAGTTTCTCTTTGCATGTGAGAGTTGATGGGAGTTGAGCCAATGGTACCCATTGTGACTTGTGTTTGTCAGATAAGTATCCTGAGTCCAGGATCACACAGGAAGTTGTATTCCTAGGGAGGGAGCTGGGAAGCCAGTTGCAGACGGTTGCTTCCTATCACTTCACATCAGCTAGATGTGGACTAGCTCCAGTGGGAAGATGTACAATCTCATTAGCACACCGCTGCGCCTGAAGGAATAATCCTTGCTGGATTCAAGTACCTGCTCTTTCTGAAGATATTTAGCTCTTTTGCCTTGCAACTCCCCAAACCTCTCCTGGGTAGGAAGAGAAGAGAGTGAAATGGTCATGACTGGCTGATGAGTTCTTTTCCCCTTCTCAGCAAGGAGCCTAGGATTGTACTTAATTCTCCATGCATTTTGGATGCAATAGTCATTGACTAAAATGCACAGGCAGCTTTGAACTTTAAAGCAAGAGCTTTCTCACTTTTTCTACCCTATAAATCTCAGAGAAGTTACTTAATGTCCATTCATTGACTTCTGAAAACTCTGATAAATCTTGGTGTTAGTGTTTATAATGCAGATCTTAAAGTAATAATACTCCCTTATAAAATTGATCTTAAAGTAAAGATTAACATAAACTGCTTACATCATTCATAGTGTGTTGGTTTTGTTAAGCCTGGGAAGATGAAAATTGTGTGATCACAAATATGTTAATTTGAATGTTACTGTGTAGCATCTTAGGATCTGTTTGCTGTCTGAGAACAAGACAAAAAATTATAAAAATATTGTCTTGCTCCTATCTTCCAGTAAAACTAAAAATAATGAAATAAATCCTTTAATAGAGAGGGGGAAAAAAAAAACAACACCCTCAAAAAACCACCCCAGTAATAGTGGGAAAGTACATCTATGAGTGAAATTTGCAATTAGAATTTTTAATGTTTTCCTTTCCATTAATGAAACCTTCACTGATGTGTTCATATGCGGGTGGGCTAAAGAGCTTTTATGATATCGAAACAGAAGAGGCCTTCTAAGGCAGGCATACTGCATTGTCTACAGCAACTGCCTCCCATCCCTGTCCATACACAACAAAGGCCCACTGTTTAACGCTCAATAATGGTAGAAACAGCCTATCTTAAAGAACCAATTTCTTGATTTCCTTAACTTCCCTCCTTCTAAGAAAATTATTTCCTGAGACTGTAGTTATTTAAAAGCACTTAAAAGCAGTGAAAAATTTTCATTCGTTAGCAATGGAACTGTGTATGCCTTCTTTAATTTTCATAGTAATTTATAATAATATCAGTAAAAATGGCATCTAAATATTCATCAGTTAATTTATTTTACAGTCTCTTTGTTTTGTAGTGAAAGTGATTTCCATAGAATTACCAACGGTCTGGCAGCAAGTGGCACGCAATTTTTTTTTTACCTCTGCATGTAAATATTACACTAGTTTTAATTTATCTAATAACATTCTAAGAATACTTAATGACTTTCTATTATTCTTAAAAAACAGAAGTGTTAAATACTTAAGGTGAGGCAGTGATTATTGCTTACAAGTTTAACCATCATTTAACTCTAAATAAATATTTATCATCACAGGACAACTGATAAAAAAGATTTTATTGTAAGCTGGTAAAGATTACAAGAGGACTGTTTCTCTGTAGGTATCAAGCATCAAATGCTGGCCCTTTGCTGAAACAGGACACCACACGTCCTTCTACTTTCATCTGGTGGCAAGTTGTTTCTCATTGTACGTTTCTTCTTACAGAGGTAAGTACTTTGGGGTTTAACAATGCAAAGGACAAGCAGCTGTTTTAACCACTTCAAACTGTTCTAGTCACAGATGAGAACAGTGTTACCTTGATTCCTGGACAGTGTTTCTTAGTGTCGAGTGCCACATGGCTAGATCCAAATATTCCCGTTTCAGAATCTGTGCACCTGTTTGGACCTGCCTTTTCCCAAAGAAACTTTGTTTTAAAATGCTAGGGACTCTGCAAGGTGAGAGTAACTGTTTATAGGAAGAATTTTATGGCTTTTCACCCACACCCACACCGACCTCCTTTCAGCTACTGCTCTGCCAGATGCATTTAATTATTGCCATAAACTGTAAACACTACTGCATGACCATTTCCCCTTTAGCAAGATTGTGTGTGTGAAAAAAGTAAACAGATTGTATAACAAAGTGTTCTCTAGCTGTCAGCAAGGGCTTTGAAAATAAAACACTTCCCTCCCGACTCACAATTGGCTGACAGTCGACACATAATGAATAATAGCTCCTGGGGACCAGCAGAAAGATGTGTGGGAAAACTTTAATTAAAAGCTTGTCAGTACAATTTTACCTGGGTGACATCACCTGACTGAAATCCTGCTGCTGGGCTTTGTTGTCTTTAGGATCGCAGGCAGCGCACTTGTTTTGCTGACAGCAAACAATTCAAAAAGTACTTTAAAACACTGGGGGGAAGACGCTACGCTGCCAGTAAAATATAATCCATTTGTGGTGTTCTAATTTTCTAATTAGCAGCTGTAGAAGGCTCTTCGCCATTGTGGGAGGAGGGTGACAACCAGGTTTTTGTAGCTCGTTATCTATGATGCCCTCTTGATTATGTATTTTCTTGACATTCCATTCTAGAAAAGTGTGTTCCAAAATCAAATACATTTCCAAACGTAGACAGCTGGGCTTCAGCCAGAGGTAGAGACCTAACAACAAATTCCCAGCTTGAAGCTCTCTTATATATAATTAAATCAGAGCACTGAATCCAAACAGCCTAAAAGTTCACAGCAGAGGACTTTCAGGCTGTGAAAAATTCCTAAGAAGTAGGATCTTTGTGATGGTCCAACACAATAAAGTGTATAGTCCAGGAGGAGAGTGATGATGACGGATTCGACTGCCCATCTGAAGCTGGTGGTAACTAACACAATGAGGTGGCACCCGTGCATTTATATTCCTGTTACTGTAAAATGGCAACAGGAATCTGAAAGCCTGAACTTGGTTGGTCCTAATGTTGTAGTTAGTAATATTCATGGAAAGAAATTATCATCTAACACTGCTGAAATAATTAATACTAGTAAACTTGGCTATTTTACAAGTAATTTGTAGTAATGGAGAGTCGTTTCTCATAATTTAATGCTAATTAATTCAGTTACATCATGATCTAGCTCAAGTCCTGAGCTGACTTTAATGAGAATAGGCTGGGTCTGATCCAGAAGCCACTGAGGCCAATGAGAGCTTTTCCATTGATTTTGAGAGAATTTGGTTTGGGTGTGTAGATGGATGGAATTTACTTACTTGACAAAGGAAAGATTCCTGCAAAAAAATATGAACATTCTCTCAATTTCCTTAATTTTATGTAATTATGATTTGCCAGATGTTGAGGAAAGTATTATATCTAATTAGTGGTGAACAAAAGTAAACAGGAGGTTTATTTTCTTATTACATGCTAAAATTAAATGCTGTTCTTGGGCATGTGTATGTGAGTAATAACACACAGAGCAAGCCCCAGGTAAGACTAAAGACAAGACTTCTAAACTCAAACATTTCTAGGACAACTTTTCTTGTGCCAAACACTTAGTCTGAATATTAATGAACAAGGTTTTATCACTTATTTTGGTAGAAGAGGCTGGAGCTAGGCAAGTAGGAAGGGAAACAACTGGAGCAATTACTTAAGAATTTTGCTTTATCCTTTGCTGCTCTGACACACCGTACAATAACACTTGATTCTTTCGTAAGAGATATGCCCATCTGAGGCTTTCAGAACATGGATCTTAAAAGAGAAGCAGGTGCTTTCATACTCCAAAAGACACAAAAGTGTTAGGTTAAAATGTAAAATAAATGCCATTTGCTAGTTAAAATGTTCATCACTTATTTGGTGATGAGCAGTATTTGCAAATTTCAGTTACTGAGGCATGATAGAATACCTATCCAGAGCTAGATTCACCAAGGCACCTGAGGGATTTTTACAGTAGTTGAGCATTAGGATTTTCAAGGGAGGCTTGGGCTCCCAGTGCTGTGCATGAGTCTGAAATTCCTGCTTAGACTACATGATGACTGGCTTTTTGAGAAAAGTCTCCAAATCCCCCTTCCACATAAGACTCAAATCCATATGCGGTCAGGCAATACCATAACAGTCAGGCCAGAGAAAATTCATTGATTTCATAGCTTTCCCCTGGAATTTTTCCATTTTGTGAGAATGAACAGGTGATTGTGTGTTGAATGGTGTTTGGGGAATGCGAGGAGGGAAGGAGACATAGCATGTTGTTCAGAACATCCCTGTAAGGAGTGAGATATTACAGCTTTAGCTTTTTGGCTTCGATGGAGCACCAAATGGAACTCAGTATTCAAATCCTGAACTGGGGAGCTTTTTTCTGTTTCAGTCACTATTTAATTGTGACATAAAATGTGAACAAAAATTGAAAGAGCTCCAAAAGCAGTCCAAAGAAAAGTGCATTTCACCCAGCCACTGAGGAAAAACTTTGAACTTGCTGAGAACATTTTCTCCAGAAATCCTGCTG
>NW_010248851.1:38922-53698 GCF_000690775.1 Eurypyga helias
TGTTTCCTATTAGCTTAGTAAGAAGATAGAGACAAGGTCATTGTGCTTTCAGAACAGTACAGGCAAAAGACCATTGATTTAGTTTACATTTCTCTCAGATATGATAAAAAGGATGAAATTTTGAGCATGATTCACATTTACCTCCTATTCCTCCTTGCCTTCTTTAGAACTTTGTTGTTGAATTATTGGAGGAAGTCACAGGTTTTTTGAATTGGCTAAAATGAAAGGCAGAATTTTCTCACACCGTTAGATTCATGGGTTTCAGGTGGAGGTTCTTTCACTCATTTATGTTTATTCTGGCTACTGGGATGTTGTCATTGTGTCAGTCTTGCCAGGCACTTATTCTTACATCATTATTTAAGAACTCAAGCCTGAGAAAAAATGGCCTTTGATGGCTAAAAGTAGTAATTTTGAAGATCCAGAATAGAGAAACTTGGTAGGTGTGAAAAGAAGGAAGAATACTCTAGTAGTCTCATGAAACTAGCTGGGTGATTTCATTCCAGTTTCTGTAGTCAGGAATTCTCATCACAAACTCCACAATAACTGTGATTCTCAGCAGGGTTCATGGGCAATTTAGTGGATATTCTTTTCCCCTTAAGATATCATCCTTCACGGTCACATATATTAGTGATACAGTACCAGGATGGTTGCAGTCTTCCTTGTGTATATACATTTAATGTGATGTACTGCTGTTTTGCATAGATACATTGATATAGGTGAACTATCTGGTGTCTTTAGTAAGTAAATTCAGTGTCAGGTAAAGCATCAGACCAAGTGAAGGCAGAGTTTCAGACCAAGAATAGAGGGTTTCTGTTACTGTCATAAGCTTCCTGTGTCATCTTGAGCAAGTAATTTATGGTCTAATTCAACCAATAAGGTGTTAAGTGATAAGGATTAATTGCCTACATTTTAGGCTGTTAGTCTAAAAAATTCGGATACCTAAGTGAAAGGGGGTTTTTAGCTCTTAGGGTTTTTTGCATGGCATGTGGGATGATTTAGGAGCTGAAACAACCACATATCAACTGGAACACTAGGATTTCTAGGCTGGCAACAAGGAGAGGCTATAGTGACTGTGCAACCAACATATATGAAATTCCCACATTGGTATGGATGAAAGAATCTTCTTTGATTTTTGAGCTCTGAAGACCTTTCTAAAGGGAAGTGAATTCAGTAGCTTAAAATTTATGGTCATTAATAAAATATTAAACTTGTCTCTTACTTGTTGATGTCTTAGTTGTTGATTCATATTCCTCTTGTGCTGTCTTTATGTAACGTAGGGTTTTTCTCTCCTCAATCCTCTATCTTCCATAAGGAAAGGGGGAAAGAACATATCTCATTTTACTTTCTCCAACCTCACCACCTATTAGTATGCTTCCTTTGGATCTGAAAGATACAGGTTTGAATTCCTCTGAAGAAGAGTGGTGAAGCCTGCTTTGCTTGTTGTAGGTGACCATAACTCTATGGAACACAAACCAGCAGTACCACTAGCTCATGTCTTTCTCTTTGCAGAGACAGCAACAGTGGCTGCTGTGTTTTGCTGGGAATATGATGTTTCAAGAACACATGGTCCAAATAAGCAACAGTGTCAGGCATATCAAGGGTGGCTGAACCTACTCAAAGGCCCTCAGCAGTGGCCAACCTCATATTAGTGGTATCATACTTTTATACATGTATGGAATAACTATGCAATTTACGACCTTTAAGGTTATCTATTACAATAAATATCAGTCTTAATGGCACCTGAGGAGAAATCTTCAGGTGGCAAGAAATTTATCCCTAGATGAAGACATAACAGTCTTTTGCCTAAGTCCTGCTTTAGGTATCTAAACCTTTCAGGCATTTTTTTTCCCCTCATCTATTAATAGAAATAAGCTGTGAAATTCTTGTTAATGAGAACAAATATACTCCAAGTATTCCTCCAATCACAACATATGAGCCTACTTGTGTAGGTGGGAAATGTGCCTGTCTGTTGACATTTAGTTATGCCTTGAAGCAGGGCTTCAGAGTTTTTAAAACCATGCCAGTTATACAAGTTAGCAGATGATAGTTGTTTTCATCACCACGGGGTTGTTACAGAAGCTAGTAAGAAAAGTATAAGCACTTTTATTTATTATTTACATATTATCAAAGTGAAGGAACCCTCTTTTAATTTAAGAGAGCTATGAAAAAAAATAGAAAACCAGCTTTGCTCTTCGTATTTGTTGAACTGTAATCTTTGATTGTACTTGATGATAAATTAGGTGGCTGGTCTCAGTGTTTGGTCTGATTTACAAGAGATTCTTTTGAAGTGATAAATGCTTATCAGCCTGCAGTGTTACACTGTAAAACAGAAGGATCTGAACATACTTGACCAACACCACCGTTTTTTTTTCTAATAGATAATTCAAATGATGCAATATAGAGACATTTTAAAACAGTTAAGAGCAGTGAAGCCACTGTGTTATATATGAGAAAACCTACTTTATTTTAAGACTGACAAATCTGAAAACAGAAGTTAACAGAAAGTCACAAGTCATTCTTGTGACAAGTGCATGAAATCTAAAGAACAGATTCCATATGGTATCATATTTCAAGTTGTATGTCAATGACTTCATCAGAAAGTTATACCCTTCCAGTAGGAGAAATGATACCTTTGAAAACATGTGTGGCTGCATGTAAAAAGTAAGCTCTCCCTGTCTTCACAGAGAGCCAAGACACTTTCTGCTGAACAGGCAGACAGAAGAGAAAAAACAGATGTAATTATCAATCATACACTGTCATTAGCCCAGCTCTCAGGATCTGCAGAAGAGCAGAGTACATACTGGTCACTTACTGGTTCAGACCGTAGCTGCCTTCACTATAGATTTCTTGTCTGCTGTTTATACTCCAGCATAGTGAAGGCTGGATTAACCTAAATGTCTGACAGTTTAGGCATGAGGATGGCTGCCAAGTCCATATGCATTTATTGCCACTTGGACATCTCACGTCAACCACACAAGTGAGATGGACTGAAACATAGAAATTACACACATTAGTGTAAACACTAATCAACATCCTGTCCAAATTCTTCTGGCTGCTTCTCTTTGGCATAGTGGACAGTGGATATGCATAGTTCAGATTTGCTACAGAATTCTGAACCATTCTTTCTGCAAACACAGAAGAACAGTCACCTACACTGTGGAAATGAGTCTTCATATCCCTCTTCAAAGGAATCCAAACCCACATCTCTAAGATCCCAAAGGAGTGTGCTAACATGAGACATGAGAGTTACACACAGCAAATATTCAGTTCGTTGTTTCTCCCCTGAGATATTTCTACTGCAGGAAAACATTTGCATCTATGCTCAGATACTACAATGTTGTGAATAATTACATATTGCTGAAGATAAAGATATACCTAGAAAGAAAACTCAAAATGATATTCTGCAGAAGTGGAAACACCAATAGCAATATTTTAAGGGGTGCTTAATTCAGCATCTGTCTTTAATTCCATTCTGCATGCCAATGAAAGAAGCTGCTAATTAGAAGTGTGCAGTCTGATTAGATTACTGAGCTCTTTAAATGTGGATTAACAAATATGGGGTTATTCATCTCTAATCATGGATTAATGAGACTGAATTTTCTCATCTATATTTGAAAATATAGCCTTGAATCACTTGCTTGAAGTCAACCTCTCTTCAGACACCTACAGGCCACAATTATATGTGTAAGCTGTAGAACTTGTACCTCGCAAAAAGAAGAAAAGACACGCATCTAACTTTATTTCCTTCAAGGAAACATGAGCAATCAGGTCAAAAGAGCTGCACCCACATCCCAAGATTTAAGGAGCAACAGAAATAGCAGGTTGTTACCAAAGACAATAGCCAGTTCTCCAAGGTTAAAAACTAATGGGAGAAACACTTGTTAGATGTTCCTTAACCTGGATGACTTAGCGATGTCCTTAGAGAAAACCCTCAATAATACCTGTGAACACCACAGAAATGTTAGTTGCCTATTGATGAAAAATTTTATTTCTGCAACTTTTCACTGATATTTCAGAACAAACCTTGGGCTTTGTTCTTGTCCAGTAGTAAATGTGAGGGCAAAATCTTTTAACAAGATCAGGGATACTCTGTATTTTTGGAAACATTGGCCTATTGCTAGACTGCTTGCTTCAAATATGTACTATCTGCTTAGGTCAGATATAAAACAATAGGGAGATAGGGAAGTGGTCAGTAAAAAAAGTACACATTGCTAACCAAAATGCTACTTTCTTCAGAGTAGGGTTGTAGGTCAAGAGGGCCTGGATGATTATAAAAGAACTCTGAATTCTGCTTTCCACAAAAAAGAGAATCCACTGGGCAGTTGTGAATTCAAAGCTTTTGGAATCAAAAGGGGGAAAAAAAGATTTCAAATGTATTTCTATGAGATTTTGTCCTGCACAAGAAACAGGCTTGCAGAGACGGTTAAACTATTTGCACAACAAAAAAAGAAGCCATAATAGCTCTGCTTAACTAGAGAACAACTTCTATATCAGCAATAAGCAGTAAGCTCAGCTACTTACATCATTTACTAACCAGAACAATCCTGACTGCCAAAGGCCTAAATCTTATCTTGAGGGCTCTGCTTGAAGGATGTGAGGTTCTGACTTTCTTCTTTAACCACAGGGATATTTCCAAAGTTTAAATCCAGATAAAACTGAATGGTGAACACTGGTTCTTATTAAAACATAATTCTTCCTGGAGACTCTTTATAACTGGAACCAACAAAGATATCTAATGCAAGTGAAATTGACAAGGCTCTTCATTTTATTTTAAATTGGCCTGACTTGCTTCATGGCATTCATTTCAGCGGTTTCCAAACCACAGCCTGAGAAGCCTCTTAAACTTATCAGGCAGGATTCAGTTCCAGTAAAGTTTTTAATCCTTAGGTATCAAATAGACAAATTCTCAGTGCCAAAAGACATCACAAACTGGAAATACGGTAAATCTGGGGACGAGTGAATCTGTTTTATTGCTGAACGTTAATTTCAATATATAAATATACAAAGCTATATATATCTATATGTGTTTATAGGCAATGCATAATTTATATATATGCATAAATAAAGGCATATGATATATAATCATATTTAGTAAACATTGGGCTAACATTGGTATGACTCATCATGTGTTTGTAACAGAAGCTGCCTACAAAGATCTAGGAAAGTTTTAAGGCATGATCTTCAGAAAAACAAAACCAAAGAAAATCTGAGATCATAACCTGTTTTCTCTAGCCTGTTGTGAGATTTGTGCTTTCCAGGTGTGAGATGGCTGCTGTTGAGAAATACTTCAATACCACAACGCTTTATTCTTTGTCTCTTTTCCTTTGGAGTGAGCAGAACAAGGTGTCCAGTGTCTCAGGTGGAGTTTTACGAGAATAGGAGAGAATTACCTAGAAGTTAGCATTTTGAAGGTATAAATGCAGTCTGCCAGATGCAAAAAGATGTCCTGCCCACAATGTTTCTGCTCTGCAGTTCCCATCCAGCAACAACCTCTGGCTTCTTTGATTGGGAAAACTCTTAAGTATTCTCTGGGGTCTGCTAGAAAGTCAGCTACTTTCTGTTACTCCTGAAGCTTGGCTCCTTGTGCTCCTCACAGCATGTCTCTTACTCTGCACCCTTGCTGCAGATTTGCTGCTTGCTGTGTTTCTCACCCATTGCCAGTTTCCCCAGGTGCTCCAAAATCATCACCCAGCTGTGTGTGTTTGATGCGACTCTGGAGAAGAGGAATCTCCCCTGCAGCCACAAGCTACCCTCAGACTCAGGCTGTGGAGCCAGGACAAATGTCAGGTGCAGCTATGCCTTGGCTGCTTACTACAGCTTTTCTGAAGAAACGTCATATACAGCAAACTAAAAAGGATCAGGCTGTTATAATCCCTCCCACCCCCCACCTGCTAATGTATTTGAGGGTGAACTACAGTGTAAAAAATATCTCCTCTTTTCTAGTCATGTTGCTAGAATGTAATTTTTTCACCATTTAAAAAACCACTTTCCTTCTCATTTGCACTTTCATCATCATTATTTGGTGAGTACTGTATGGTTTTAAATGAAAGCTTATTTTAATTTTAAAAACATTTATTTCATATCTTACATCCTTTCTCCTAAGAAGAGAGAAGGGAAATGATTTGTTAACTGATTTAATGAAAACGATCTTAGTCTTTCCCATCATGAGAAGCAGGGGCAAAAGTGTGGTGGTTTGGTTTTTTTATATTGCTCTGTTCAAGTTTCTTTCGGAAGTTTAACATTTTGTTTTATAACTACTATTCCTTTTATTTTAGCTGGGATTTCTCTTAACTATTTATTTTTACCATTCATTTCATATTTCATTGGTAAGGCTTGTGTCCCTATTTACAAAGTACCTACAGTGCGGATGTCCAGTAGTTTGAACACATGGCTGTAATAGAAGCCAACAACCAAATTAAGGATGGTGTAACAATTTCAAATCTCTCCTACTGTATTTCCATAAGCATATTTTCCTCATATTTAGAAATCTTTATTTTTTTTGTGAGACTAGTCATTAGAGGATGATTAAATCCAAGCTTATTGGCAGGGAAACTTCTGAAACATCTTCCAGTTTTGTTTGTCTGACTGGATTTTAGAGTCATTTTCCCCAGGTTATTTCAGGGGTCTTATCTATGGTTCCACATGAAGGAAAGTCTTTCACTCTTCTGTGTTCCTCCCTCTCCACAGCAGAGGTTTCTTTGTATCTGTCCAGGAGGATGGTTAACACATGCCAGGAAAGCAAAATGTTTATGGTAGGTTTTAGTAATTGTAATAAAGTTAGCTCAAAAAAAACCCACTGAAGTTTTTCTAAGTTTGTCTACTTGTTGTGGACCTAATCAAGAGGATTTCAAGAGTAAGGTATGAGAGGATATTAAGAGTGAAATTCAGTTGTTCTGCACAAGGAGATAGCTTCTTCCAGGATTTTTCTGGCAGGGAAAAATGGAATATGGAAGGGATCCGCTTCCATTGACTGGGTTGTCAGTAGAGTCAAGGCAAGGAGAGTTGGCTCAGCCAGGTACCTCTTGAATCATGTATTGAAGGAGTTTTCAGCATTAGAATCCCTTTTTATGATTTTCTTATATGATGTGGTGGTAAAATTGTAGATTAATGTGTCTGTGGTTATTCAGGCAAACCCTTTCTTTTAACAGATTTTGCAGAAAGTAAGGGAAAGAAAGTTGTAGCCATAATTAATTGACTATCTCAGTCCATTTCTCATTCTTGTAGTCAGAAAGTGATATATTTAATTAAAAAAAAGAAGAAAAAATATTAATCCAAATGTTTCTGGTAAGAAAATAAAGGAATAAAATTGAAAACATAGTAATTCTAATTGTAAACTTAACTTTTACCAGACTACAGGCATTTTAAATGGACTATATGCATTTAATACTTCTTCACACTGCTGGAGTGGTATTCATCATCCATACATAAATAAGAATTAGGCCTTGATAAAAACCAATATTTTGTATATTTTTAAAATAATATTTTCTAATTGTGTGGGACAAAGAAAATCCAATATCCACCTTTGTACATCTGCAAATGCATTTCAATACTTTATCCAGACCAAGGAAATTGTCCCCCCAAGAAAGAGCTAAATAATTACCAGTTAAACTGGGAATAAATCCAAGAATTCAGAAACATGTTTTAGTTGAATCATTTATTTTGTCTATGGATAGATCTACTATTTGAAAGGAAGTTCTTTTCTTCATTTAGTTGATTGCCTTTGTAAAATCTCAAAAGCAGTGCCCAGTGATGAATATGGTAATACTTAACAGTAGCTCTTTATCATAGTATAATCTAGCCCTTCTGGGATATATTTTATATTGTGCAATTTCTTCTAGAAAAAATGTCTTATGGTGGATTGAAGAATGGGCAAAAACACACATAGAGAGCACATCAACCTAGTAATATACAAATGTGAAAGACCAAGCTGGTTTTACTCTCTGTTGTATTTATTATTGTATCTTATTCCTCACTAACTGACCTCTCTAACATTCTCTTTTCAATTAAAAAAAAAAAAAAAAGATTTTGGCAAATCAGATCATCATAATTGAACCCTGGTCTTGATGTAACTAGAATGTGAAATATTTACATCTTCTCCTTTTGTGTTATCCTTCTTATATTGCTCTTCTCCCTTCTAATTTTGCAGTGTAAGTCTGTAAGTCTTCCATTCCAGAGAAGCTAAACATTAATATAGTGCAGTTTAGTTATAGTGGCATTTAAGAAATCACTTCTCAGAAATTTGTACCATGCCACAGATCCTTTGAGTGGGGTCATGGAATGCAGATGCAATTGTAAATCAGTGCCCCCATCTAAAAAGCAAATAAAAACTCAACAAAAAATTAGGGTTCAGTAAACCTCTGTCACAGGAGGTTTACTGAACACAAGAGCTATATGGGGCCTTTTTCTCCCTCTAAAATATAATCCAATGAAGACAGTAAAGGATTATTATATTTACCAAATAATAAAAATGGTGGAAGGCAGAATACTGCAGATGCTGTTGTCTACATCTATATGTCAGTGTGAACTTAACATATAACTTATCCATGACTGTTCATCTTGAGATTCTAAGTGCAAATCAGAGGTAACTCATTAAAGATTTTGATTAGCTGGGATCTTCATTTCTGAATTGCAAGAAGAAATCATAAATGCAGATGGCAGTAGCTGAACGAGGAAGAGAAATGACTAAAAATCAAATTCTTTTTCTTGAAAATATACAATGAGTATTCTCGCTGTTTAAAGCTCCAGGATTCTGTCTCTTTCTGCAAGGATACTTACATCCTTCATGCACAAAATGCAGTTCAATACATTGAATAGGTATATTGTCTCTTTTTCCATTTTGAAATGTGATCAAAGCACAAAAAACAGTCTTAGCCAACATGCAGATCAAAACTTTATCTCTGCATGAGAAACAAACTTCACAGGTATTTTGATTTTCTTTTTAATTACTCTTTTTAATGATAACTGTTCCAGTAAAAATCTAACTGCAAATCAGATAGGTTTAATAGTGAAATTATTAAGTTTTGAAAGTAGAGGCTACAAGTATCAGTAAACTAAATGCATTTCCAAGCATTCATTATTTTATGTGTAATTTTTTGTTCTACTACCTCAGCATTCTGTGATGATTACAGCATACTGGATTGGGCAGAGTGTTATGCATTAAAACAATCTTATCCTTAAAAACTATGAGCATCTATATTAATATAGAAATGTAGAATAGTCTTAAAATGAGTTAAGGATAAGCTTGCTTTAAGTTACTAAATTTTGCTTAAAAAAACCCCAGCATTTATAATTTGAAACAATATGTTCTACATTTTTAATTACGAAATTAAAAAAAAAGTAAAACAACATCATTTTTTAATCTTAAAGAGAGAACAGAACAATTCTGAAAAGTGTGTTAAAAAATCTCACAAAGTTGTGACTACTGGGGAAAGCTGGATTGTGGTAGCTCAGCCAGACTCTTGCTGTACTACAGTGCAACAGATACCACAACAGCAAAAATCAAAGGAAAGAAAAAGTGGATTGTGGATGCATTAACGTGCAGAAGGGAAGTATTTTCCCAAGGCTGCATGACTACTTTTGCTTTGTGATAAGGATCATGCAAAAAAGCTCTATGCCTTAAATGGAAGAGTGTGCTATATTTCACTAAATAGTTCACTGCCTGGGTAGAGCAGTTGATTAACAGATTTTTCAAGAGGTGGACTCTCAGAAAAATACCCTTGACAGATAACTGTGCCTAAGAAAGTTGTCTATAAATCATTTATTCAAAACGGTAACTGGAAGTTTTGCTTGTCAGGTTTCTAAAAGCAGAGGTGTTTCCTTGAACTTTTGCCTGACTTTGACTGCCAATATATTACTAGCACCTGGGAGAAGCCTCAGGCTCAAACAGTCAGAAACACATGAAGTACCATTTTGTTTTAATAAGGGTCCCCTTCCTGTATTAGACTTTGTTGTATTATTTAATTTATTCTACTATTAAAACTAAAAACCAAAAATCTGGCTTACTGTCAGATGACACTTGAACTTAGGTTTATGGTAAAAATATCACCTTCATTATAAAAGGTAGACCAGAATTTACTAGCTTTTGTAATGTTCGTTGAGCCATCCTCAGCTCTGAAAATACTGTGAGTAAAACAAAAAACCCTGACGTGTTAGGAAGAACTGTATGAATGAATGTCACTATGAGGTGAGAGCATGTATATATTTCTGATTTGTAAAGGACTTGATTATTATATATGGCTACGGGACTGATCTGGAGAAGAAACATCTTTTTTCAGTGCAAAGGAGACGGGAAGACTGATGTACCATTCCTCTACCATGTTATATTCCTGATCTACAGGAACAATGGGGCAAGGTAGTTCATTCTTGAGGCCAACCCGCGCCATGGCCTTTTTGCTGTCAAGGTGTGCTGGTGTCAGAATATTCTATGTGCTGATGGTTTACAAAAATGCTTTTGGACTAACACAAAAGGAATAATACAGTACATCGGTGGCATGAATGCATAGAAGAGCTCAGCTAACTGAATGTCACTGTGTCTAAAAAACACAGAAGTTCGCTAGAGCATGTTTTTTATTTGCTTCCTTTGAGAACTTCAGGAAGGACCTGAAACAGGAGGAAATAAAGGGAAAAATATGGTCTCATTACTGCAGTGCTGCTGACTTAAGGTTTGATTTAATTTCCCATTGAATTCTCCTTGTGTACTGTGTAGCTTCTGTTTTACAGGAATAACTTAGCACATATTCTCATGTCCTGAGAGTTCAAATCTGAAGGCAAAATTCTTGAAATTTCATTTTAGAAATGATTTGAACTTTCTGGAAACCTTTCACTAATAAGTGGCTTCTGCGCAAACTTTTGACTTCTCCAAAAATATTCTAGTTACTGTCTCACTAACTTTCAAATATATTTTGAACAAATTAAACTGTAGCTATAAAATTTACTGTCTTTTGCTTATTTTTTCCCAACATTATTTCAGTAACCCTTTACCAAAATGGCCACAATTTCCAACAACTCACAATGGTATTTTAGCCAATCAACAGAATGGAAATACTTATGTTCAGACAGTTGCAGCATCAGTAGTGGTCTAACTGGGCACTGATTCTCATTTTTCCAATGACATTCAAGTTACAGGCTGCCGCAGGGAAATGGCAGACCTCTTTCTTAAAATTTACAATTATATATTTGAACTTTTAAGCCTGCCAAAATAGGAAACGATCACAGTTTACTCAAAGTTCTCAGAATACATAACAACTGTGTTTTCTTTTGTGGCAGGCCATAGCTGAAAGATTGTAAAGGCTTTTCCATTATAAAGCTTGTAAGAGAATTTTGCATCATGTGAATGTCACAAGCCTTTAAAAGAAGGAAAAAAACAGCCTGTAATGCTGTTGTAGGCAGCCATATGTATCACCACTGAGGTTGCTATTAGAATGTAAAGGCTTTCTACCCTACTTCAGAATGCCAACTGAGCTACTGTTTACCCCCATGCAGACCTAGCTGCATAAAAGGATATTAAACATTTCACTACCTGTTAGGATCAGCAATAAAATATATACTGTTTATATATATTCTCTTGCCAGCAGAGAGACAATACATGATCCATTGGTTAATATGGATGTTTGGAAGCCAAGTATCTTCCTTTCTTCCTAGTTAGTAATTTGTATTCTACTGCTTGGAGTAGGAGGCAGTTGGTTTCCAAGCATCTAGGAATGTAGATCTTGTTGGGAAGGAGAAGTTGTCTAGGGTATAAGATATCACTTGACAAGCTGCACAGTCAAGTTCCAAGATGTATATATATTGTATGCATAATCAACCACTGGGCTAACACAAGTCCAACATACTGGTCCAGTCTGTTAAGACTTAGTTATGAAATTAAACTTGTTTATAAAATGAGAGGAGAGGGGAGAAAGGAAGGATGCCTACATGACTGACGTGTATGCTACCAGGATGACGTTTGTTCTCTAATGAGTGGTTTTATTTGCTGTATCTTCACCTCTTGCAAGAACAATTTCACAATTTTCTTGAGCTGGCTGACACAAGAGTATATCCAGATGCACAGTTCTTCTGTTAACCTGGTCAGCTCTTCACAGACTGCTTGCCCATGAGAAAAGAACAACATTATGGTTTATCAGTGAGTAGGGTTCTGGATGTTGGAAGAAGCTGCACTGAAGTACGCTCAATTGAGATAAACTGCTGAAGTGTTTTGCCTTGCTTTTATTCATTAAAGTACCAATGCAATAACTTTGTGGAGTACTAGATGAGAATTATTTTAAGTCTTTAAAGCATTTTATGTTTCCTTGGGAACTTGCCCAACCTGACACTTTTAAGGAATTTTTCAGTAATCTGCCATGGTTTATGCTGGATAAAGCAATTGCTTCCATACACCGAGTCAGTGTTACATCTGAATGCTACTAAAGGACAGTAATTCACCTAGTTGTGGCTACAAAACCTTGTGTAAAAAATGTGTTGCTATTTTTGACTACAGTTCATTGATGTAGGGACACTGTCAAGCAAACTCCACAGTTACAAAACCATTACGATTTTTTTCTGTGTCCCAACACTGTTGCAGCAAGCATAAAAGTTCCAGCAAGGATTTGATTTATTCATATGATCACCTAAGTTAGCCTGTTCTGCAGCATGCTTACATGTAACAGTCTTAGCAATGACTGGTACACCTTTCTGCTACACCCTTTTGTGAAGCCTAGGGCCTCAGGTGTGGGTGTATTCGATAGTAACTACTCCTCCAGTTGCAGTATTTCACTGCCAGCTATTCTTTCAGAAAAATGGGAAAAGGTATGTGACTTCCTCAAACTGAAGTGATTTCTGAGTTGGATTGCTCTCACTTGTCATTGTATCAAATTTCTGTGCACAATAATAATCAATTTTTACTAATGGTTCTTCTAGTATTTAGAGACAAGCAACATAATTGGTAACATACTTTTCAAAGATTATTCAATCAAGAAAACCGGAAATATTGAAAGTCAGTTTAAATTCTGTGAAGAAGCTTCAAACTTTCCTCTTAATCATAACCTAGCCCACAAGCTGAATTGTGTGTCCATGAGGCTTCTAACTCTGTGCCCTGTAGGCCATTGCAAATTATATCTATATCAAATCCAGGACTGACAGAGAGATGAAAGAATATTTTATCCTTAGAATGGTGTAAATGAAAAGATGATCTAAAGTGGGATATCAATCCCACAGTATTAATAGTTGTTCACAAACCCTCCCAGAGCCCTTTGTGTGGTTGGTCAAAATGGGAGCTCAATGCAAAGGTGCTGGGAAGTTCGGTGTAGTTCTTTTGGCAGCCAGTCCTCCCAGTATGAGGAGGGTCAGCCTTGATTGTTATGTAGAAAGTTCAAACTAATTTGTTATAAGAGGGTTAAACATTGTGACTCTTGGGTGTTGCTGGGAGCATCTCTGGAGGTAAGCCCCCTCTGATTTATGTAGGAGCAATCTGTAAAATATTCTCTTCATAGCTTGTTGGCCATGGCCATACATCCATGTGTTCAATATGGTACTCCTAGTGTTTGTATCAGTTTGTGGTCATTCATGAAAAAACAGATTTGGACCCTATAACTGTGGGAAATCATTAACAGTAAAAGACATCTATAATCACTGAAGAAATTCATTTGGTAGACAGTACAAGTTGAATATAACTTCTGAAGAGTGACTCTGAAGCAGCAGATGGATATTCTGTATATTTGGTCTGGGTATTCTTTGGTGGAGAGGAAAAAAATGAAAGGAGGGGGAAGAAAGAGATTTCCACTCACCAGCCTGCAGAAGAGCCTTTGGAGACCCTGCAGAAGGAATGCTATGTTATCTGTAGGATTCTTATCTGGTAACTCAATCTCTTACCTGTTGTGGGCATGGTAGTGTAGTTTGTGCATTAGGATAATTGCTCTCATGTCCACACGATTCTCATGGTAATCCCTGTGAGCTTTGGGCAACTGGCTGAAGAATAGCCAAGCAGTTTCAGAACCCGCTTCTCCACTGTCTGAAGTGGGAGAAGTTTTCCCCCTAAATTCATAGTGAGGAAAGGATTATATTAGCTATTCTTCCAAAAGGAGTAGTCTTTTCAGTCTCTGTGCATGGGTGACCTTTGTCACTGCTCTAGTTTGACCTTACTGAAATGTAGAAAGGTAGCACAATGGAAAAGATGTGCATACGAGTGGCTATCTTGAGACTCTCACTGAAGTCCCCCCTTTAAGAACATATATGTCTTCTCTGCTCTCTGTTAAGCCTAAGGAAGCCCAGGTCTGCTTTCTGCTTGATTGTCCTTTGCCTCTACCATCCACATGGGAGGGACAACACAGATACATCTGAAGTCATCATCAAGGGTTTCTCTTGCTTCTACCAAATAAAAATGGTGCCATAGGAAAGGAAAGAGCCCTGCCTATACAAGGACCTATGTCTGGCACAGATTTTGAGATGAAGTTTCTTTTGCTAAACATATATGACTGAAGAAATTAATAAGACCTATTATGTCTAACACAAAAAGATTCAGGCATCTGTGAAAATAAATAATTATAATATTATCTTTAGAAAATTATAAAAAATTGAAGATTTTGGGACCAAACCCACATAGAGATATTTAATATCTCAAAACATTCAAATGTGGCACAGCCTTCTCAGAAGTTTATGAGCTTCAGATATTACCGGAGGGGTAGTAATAAGAACTAAAAGAAGATTTGAAATGCTTTTCTTGCAGGCCTACATTATGTTCTCTGCTTTCCTCTCATCACCACACATTTTGAAACCTGTTAAACCATCCCTGCCCCACAACATG
>NW_010248851.1:53714-75038 GCF_000690775.1 Eurypyga helias
AGTAGACAGCCATCTTTGCCTTGGGGCAACACCTCAGACTGCTACTTTCTCCGGAATGTAGCTTGGGGTTATCTCCCTGCTCTCCGACCTCTACCAGTGCTTCTCTTTTCCACAGCTCTTGGGCTGTGGGATGGGTAGACACAACTAGGGTGAGCTAAGCCTGAGGTATACCACATAAATATGGAGAGAGCTGGCCTCAGGCAGGCAAGGCAGGAGAGCTGGAGGGAATGTGACCTGAATCGCTGGCTATGCCTAGACTAACTCAGAGCTGTCTGATGTGGATGTCTTCCCAGGCTATATCTGGGTACGAACAGATAGGAGTGAGTTTTCCTCTTCCTTCTGCTCCTGTTCTCCTGCTGCTATCTGGCCCCTCCCCAAAACTCAGTAGGAAAGAGACAGAAGACTCTCAGCCAGGAGAAAGCTGCATTCGTTCTGGCTTGGCCCAACCCCTCAATCTGGCTATGGGGGATCTCTTTACACAAGCAGGGCAGATGGCTCTTCTGGCCCTCCACCTTGGAAAACTTGTGTCTCCTACCGCTGCAGAGTAGACCTAAACATCAGGACTCTGTTGTTGAGTTTACCAAGTTCTGTAAGCCCCTCTGCATCCCATAACATGGGATGTCAGACGTTGAGCTGCCAGCAGCTTTTAAGCTGACATAGTAAACACCACTTTGCCACTAATGGTAACAGCAAGACAAGAAAGTTTAGATGTGTCCTTCCTGCTGTAACCTCAATGCTCCTCTGGGGAGTTTTAGTACTTAACAGGAAGCAAGGTTTTGGGACTTTGAAGTTTCACTTAGGTTCTTATCAAGGGTATTCATTAAGTCCATCTGCCACTTTGTAGAAGGACTTTTCATTAACATCTTGCACCAAACTCTTTCTTGATAGTTTACTTAACAAAACAAATACTTTGTTTTATGGAACTAATTCATGCTTCAAATTAACCCATGCTAGACGTTTAGAAAGTTCTGGTTATTTTCTGAGATTTTGTGGCCTCTTTTACTTTTTCATTAATCTTCTCCCCATGTCCCCCTGGCCCCTAGATGCAAAGTTATCACAGACTTTGAATGATATATAAAAGATGGGCCAAGTGACAAGTATTTTTGGTTTTGTATCTGGAAAGGTTTTTTTTTTTTTTCCTAGAAATGTTTGAATGACACTTAGATTAGAAAGTCCAAAACAAAATCTGCCCAAGAAAAAAAAAACCCAGATCTGTAAGTGACAATGATCAAGAAATGAACAATCATTTCAAACTACAAATTTGGCTGGGCAGCCAAGAATCTAGGGAAATACTAAGTGTGAAAATACAATGAAGTAAAAACTTTTTCTCTTTCACCTTTGTTTGTCTGTGTGACTGTTCTTTCTACAGTGTTTTAAAAGATCCTACCACCACTAAGTTGCAGGACAGCTAAATGTTAATCCCTTGAAATTTCTACATATTTAAGAAAGAAGTAAAACAATTATATATAAATATACATTGTAAGGCTGTCACAGTGAGTTCTCATGCATCAACAGCTCTTACACAACTATATACTACAGTATGCACTGATACTGAGTAGTTGCCATAGTAGCTGTCACATCAAATATATCTTTTCAGTGCAGACACTTAAAAATCAAGCATTTGTGTTGTCATTAATGCTACTTGCATTTAGATTGTGACAATAGGTTGATTTTACATTCTTTTTAACCATGGTTACATGTTGTGGAGAGGAACATTTTTCTTTGCAACATAATTTTAATTCCTTCAGTATGTTACAACAACAAAAATTAGTTTGGGGATTCAAAACTGTATCAGAGTTCACTGACAGTGAAGCGTAATAGTTTAGGTTTATATGGTCGAACTACACTTTGAACATGAGAGAACACCTTGCTTTTAAAATCCTATTGTGAAAAACTGAATTATTTACGCTATGTGATTATTTTTGAAAGATGGTATTTCCAGTTACACATTTGAATAATATTGTCATTTAATTAATTCTGACTGCAAATAAAATAAGTATAATAGCTAGTTATTTGCACTCCAGCTCAGGTAGGAAAACTTGCCAACATTCCCAGAATTTTTAGATGTAATTTTTGCAGTTTTCAAATAGCTAAGGGCATTACTTTATTAAATTTCCTTTTTAAAAATAAGCTATTAATTTGCAACTTGTACTATATTTACATATTTCATGTTCAGTTTGTTTTTATTTAATTCTCCTAGCTTTTGTTGGAACAAATAAATCCTACAAAGCTTTCTTCTTTTCTCTAATAACTTTTCACGTGATCATAAAAAGGCACTTACTGCAAACTGAAAAAACAAATAAACATCAAAACAAATTGAAATTAACATTAAATAGCTTTGCCTTTTTTCCTGAGAAATCTTGTTTTCAACTCCTCTCACGTTTTCCTCCTCTCTTAATTCTAAACAAAAGTTCCAACATAGTTAATTGTCTGTATTTACTTTTGCTAGTGGATAGTAGAGTTTGGAATAGTGCAGTTCGCTAAGTTACTGGCCCATTATAAGTTTATGTAAACATAAGTGGCAAATATATGCTTGAAAGAAACTGTAGAATCATACTATTTGACTATAGCATGCCACTGAGCAAGATGGCATAATTCTAACAGTTCCATAAAATCCTCTATGTGGTTAAATAGTCTGTAAAAGTAATATTGATTTATAATTACTCCTAAGGATTATTTTTTGGTTTGTTTTAAACTGCAAGTAAATAGTCCTATATGGGCATGTCAATTATAAACATCATAGGAAAGTAAGAAAACATCATTAAATACCCATTATGGATCTGCCCCACATTCTTTGTGTAGCTGAAGTTCCAGCTGAAGCTGTAGCAATGAAGGGACTGGACTTGTACTCAGACTGTAGATGGCTTTCTCACTTTGTTTGGGTGGCAGTATGCCTTAATGACCATGTGGTTATGCTACTGGTTTGTTGGGTTAATCACTTTCCCTTTCCTGGTCTTTCCCTTTGTGAAGTGGGATGATAACATTTAACTTTGTACTGTGCGCTGACATCTGCAGATGAAAATAGAGAGCTAAGGCTTGCGTTACATTTTGATTGAGTTGGAATGAGTGTTTCATAGCAGCCCAAAGCTGTTTCCATAATACATGATGTTAAAGCAAGAAAGCTCTTGGAATGTGTTATCAATGTGGGAAAGTGTGAAGGAACAAGGTAGAATGGTGAGTGGGAGATTCTCATGGTAACAGATGTTTATGCTTGGTGCCAGTCAGAGTGCTTTAAAAAAAAAGATACATGCTGAAAGCTAGACCAGTCATATTTTCTAGTTGAGATGCTGTCCTATAACACAAGATTTTCTTTTTCCCTTTCCTCCCAGGTTTTCAGAATTTTTTAAAAATTTTTTTTTCATATGACCCACAGGGAAAAGGAAGAAACAGAAGTGTGAGAGTAGGAAAGAAAGATAGTGGAGATATAAAGTTCAGGAAAGGAAAGCTAGCTTGAGAGTTAAGGTGTGGATGCAGAAAAGAATGATCGATAGGGAGTATGGGGACAAATGGCACTTGATGGGACAGGTGAGGAAAAGGAGAAAGGCAGCCAAGTAGGGTGTACTCATCAGTGCAGCAGCATCAATACTGATTCCCTGCCCAGGTCAAAGCACTGATAGCACTGGTGTAATGATGTCTGACAACCAATTGACAAGAAAAAAGCTGATCCATAGAATCATCTGACAATAAAATAAGAGCTGACGACTTCTGCAATTACAAGAGATTACAGTTGTAGCAGTGGGATGTTTTTTGTACACTTTCCTAAAGCATTTTAAAACAAGTGGATAAATAGACCTAATGCACAGCATGTAATACATTTATCACTGTTCTCTGCTTTCACTGCTGTAGCTTTTACATTTGTGAAAAGTTGATGACTGAGTTTAATACACAGTGTTGTTTCTTCCAAATTCGTAAGCTTTCTCTCTTTGGTAACAAAACTCTGTACAGTCAGTTCACATGCCCATTTCACGAAAATTCTGTGATTAAGATGAATGGCAGAAAAGATAAATGCATTTTACTAGCTGGTCTCTGGTCAGAACTCAACTCCATGATGTTTACAAAACATCTGTCTAAGTAATTTTGAATACTAAACATGAACCAGTAATACACTGGGACATCGTGCTTGCTGTGACTTTCTTTGCACGGCAGTTTTGGGAAATTATTAATTTTTAAGTGGAAAGACAAGACAAAAAAGGCGGCATGTGTGCCCAATGACACATGCCTGTTTGTGCCTAATTCATCGGAAAAATTGCTCAAGAACTGTTCAGCCATGTTCGAATAAGCTGCCAAGGTCAATGGGACCTTTCCAAAAGTGCTGGTTATGTGAGGTAAAAGTGCTTGAGGCAACTTCAACTTAAGCATTTTTGTATATTTGCTTGTTTTATTTGGAGAGCAGATAATCTGACGGTTTTGGCAGGCCCATCTCTGAGCATTATTGACGGCATAAACTAGAAGGCTCTGAAGAGGGGTTTGGTTTTACCAAGTATCTAGAACCCAGCACTGTAATACAGAGCTGCATATTACAGATCAGCTGAGGGTGCTGAAAGCATATTCAGACACCGCAGACTTTCAAGTCACATTCCGTTTTTATGATAGTGGTAATTCAGAGAGAGAAAAGAGGTATGTAAGTGCATTAATTTCTTGTTCTATCAGCATTATGTTGTATATTCCCAGAGGGCATCTAAAAAATGTGGAAGAGTTCATTCCAATTCCAAAATGGTCAATAAACAATATTTGAAGGCATTTTGAAAGTAAGGTAAAGAGAACAACAGTACCATGTAGTGTTTTGTGCGCCTCTGGAAACAGTAGCTAGCTAAAAAAATCTGCCTAGATAAATACAGGTTTTGTGTGTATATATGTGAGGCTATCTGAGTGGGTTTAAAAGGTTTTAATGAGTGGGAAATATTTCTGGATAAAACTTGTCTGCATTCACCTTAATTGTTAGCTCTTCCAGCCATTGTTTCTGCAGTGTGGTTTGGATATGGCTTCTACCTACTGCAGACAAAGGGAGACTGTAACAGCAGAGACTGAAAGAAGGTTAGAATTGAATGAAATCCAGCATTTGGTTAAACTTTGAAGTTTAACATAGTCCAAGAAGAGAGGGGATTTGATCCTGCTCTCATGAGAGTAAGTGTGAACAGACCCAGGCATAAAAAATGCTTTGTTTCCCATATTTCTCTTAAAGAAAGTCTCACATATAAGCAAGGCTGTTCTGGGTGTGGTTTGGTTTCCAACCAGGTGGTTAAAAATCACCTCCAGCAAGCTTTGCTGCCTTGGCTTTTGGGAATTGCAATGTCAGTGCTCAGCTTAGCAGGAGTTTCCTTTGCCCACAGCTTCTGGCTCCCTGAGGCTCGGACCTGGAATGGCTGATGTGCAGCCCCACCTCCGTCCTTGGCTGTTCTTGGAACTAGATGATATTCCTTTGGCAGGAATATCCCTGAGGCAAAGCAGAGTGATGATACAAGTTCACCTCGTTTACTGGAATGTCACTTGTACCATCCAGTGCTTTTTGCATCGTAATTATTTCCTGGGGGTAATTGCATGCTTTTTAGACTTTCTTTTGCGCTCCCATGCTCAGTGCAAAAACTGCCAGAGGGCATTGCTGGACTATTCCCAAGGAGAACAGTAATGTCTACTAGTCCCTTTAACATTGTTGTTATTTATAAATCCTAAGCAAAAGAAAATAAAGGGCTAGATATTACTAACCCAAATCCATCTGTTTGGGATACGAAGCTGGTCTTATGGTTGACAGTCCTTTACCCCAATCATGTTAGATCTAGACTAATTATGTGCTGTGGTGTGAAAATGTGGGCTTCTTACTGGCGCTGTTCCACAAGTGAGTGTGTTGGGTATGTACCGAAGTGGTAAAAGAAACCGAGCATTGCTATGGTTCCTGCTTTACAAATGTCAGTTGGGAAAGTTATCCAAAGGGAGAGTTACATACTCTATACCCCTAAAGAAGAGAGGGCATGACTGTTTTGTCCAGAACAGGATTTGGGTTCAAGGGAGGAACTTTGAATCATAATTCTTAGATGGTGCTGCTCTCTGGTGCTGAAGCTCAGTACCACCACTTCCTCCCAGCTTTCTGTAGCTGCAAAATAAAGATTTTGTGAAACAAATATTAATTCTTTTCATTATCTATCTGGAGTAATGTACTATCACAAAATAACTTTGGTGTACCCAAATATTTCGCATCTAAAAAACAAAAAAAAGTTAAATGCCTGCCTAAAAGAAAGAAAAGCACACAGATACACAACCCTCAAAACTCATCTACCTTGAAGGGATAAAAGAAATGTCCATTTTACAAGTAATGAAAAGCATCTTACATGCTCTACAAGACTACACAATAGAGCACAGCTAATTATGGCATCTAAGTAAGAACTAACAATATTAATTAGTAGTAACTTTTCTAAGTTGTTCTTTTTTCACAATAAATTGAATAATTCTTTTTAGTTTCAAGGAATTACCAGTTCATTTATCTCAGTTCAATTCATGCTAAATAACTCAGCTGCTTATGATTTAATAAGAACTACCACAAATTACTTGGAGAATGATTCTTTTACTGTTTCTAAAAAAATAAAATTATTAATTTGGAGTAATTTACTTGCCTTGCTAAAAGACTCCACATTTAAGAGTAATCGCTACATATTAAATCCCAACAGAATTAAACAAACAGGATCAGCCACAACACTGAAAAACTTTACCGTGGTGAAACTTGCATTGTAATCTTATGACTATGGAATGGAAACTTCAGCTTACTTGTATGTTAGCAGTAGAAGCTTACTTATACATTGACAAACCTCAATACAGCTATGTAGTATAGCTATAGTAATTAATCTTTTTTGCTCCTTGAGGGAAGCTGGTATAAATCTTCCCTAGGGTTGAAAAATGTAACAGAAGATTTTTGTGGGGAAGATGTTCTTTTACTTTTAAAGAACAGTCTTTAACCATGTATGAGAAAACTCAGTTTTTAGTTCTGTTCAATCTGCAGTTTTACCCTTTTCAAGTTTTATACACATAAGTGCGCTGACTTCATATGTTAATTGTAGCTGAAGAGTTGTAAGTTCACTTCTGCAACCCATGAAAACTAAGCTCAGAATGAGCTCTGTTTATGACTTTTTGAAAATTAGTTCAACAAGAAAGTTTTAGGGCAGTTAATTTTTATCACTGTATTTGTATGGGATCAGTGAGGGAAAGGGCAAGAAAGAAAGAATGACTTAAAACCAATAATTTTTAAAGCTGGGGATATAGAGAGATTTTAGACTAGCATAAAGAGAAGTAACAGGAGAGAAATTTTGTTCCTTCTTAAGTGAGGCAGCCTCTCTTCATTTATGGAGCCTGTGAAAACATATAGATGTGTGGAAGCCTATCCATAACATTTTACTACTTGCTTGCAGCGTAATGTCACCCCAAATACTGCCACACTTGATTTAGAAACCATGGAATCTCACAGAGGCAGAGCAACCCATTCTTCAGAGAGGGAAAAACCGCAGAATTGAATGGAACTCAAGAATGTACCTGTGCACTTTGTTTAACCGGGGCCTGGATTTTCCTCCTGGCTTCAAAATGGCTGAGAACAATAGCCTTCCCTTTGACTTATGGTGGACCAAAGAACACATTTCAGACCTCTTGGGCAAAACTTGTGCTATTTATTTAGCTATACACTTTAATAAATAATGGACAAGATAACAGAATTATAACTGTGTAAGGCTGACTGAAAACGGCGAAAGGCAAACTACAGGGAAACCCAGCCACCCGTCTGACATACTGCTGTTTTAAAACAGTCCATTCACTGTATCCAAAATGGTATTATAATTTAAAGGCTGTCACATATGGAAGATGTTAGCAGTTTCCATTGCCTTGTTCCACTTGGTAGAAGTACCCACTGAACCTATACAAGGTCCATTCCAAAGTAGGTGATTTGTGAAAAGTTTTCATGCTTCTGGTTCTTATAAAAACTAGAATATAACCAATGTTTGAGTTTCATTTTGCATTTGTTTCTACAGTGTGAGCATTTAATTTTACAGAAAATCTGATTATAGCACTACTTTTAAGAAGTCTTAATGTTAATAGGTGGAGATCTCCTTATTAAAGTCTATTTAGTCATTAGTACTATCTGCATGACAAAATGAAAGCTTATTTCTAATACAGAGTATTTACATGATCTTTATCACTTGTAACTATTATTGAAAAAAGATAAATTAGGCATACACTTTCAAAATAACACCTGGAACAGAACTCCCTCTACAAACTTGTTTAACCTTTTATTTTTTAGTGACAGATTGGAATTTATTATTTTGAAAGTCTTGGAGCACCTGGTCTGTGATTTTATCAGAGTTATAAGAAATGCCTTGGAGGCGAGGGTGGGGGAATGGTTAGAACAAGAACTGTGATTCTTTAAAAAGCGCCTTTTATCTTAAGAACAAATTTAGTTTGCAAACTCAGAGCACTCTGGACTGCAATTCATTCTGACAAATCAGTTCTTAAGGCGTTAGTTATACTGCAGTTAAATAATCCTAACATCTCTGCTGGTTTTCTGAGTTTAACCTCTCACCCTGGGAAATCTGATTAACACCAAGTATTTGTTGCATTTCTCTCCCCCTTGGAAGAGTTGTTGGTATAACACTTTCTCCATCCAAAATGTGATGATGTGTAGCTAGGAGTACATTTAAAATTATGTGGACAATTTAGAGCAGCCTATTTGTGACTTGCTTTTTAGTCAAATAATGACAAACATTGTAACTTTTCTGTTAGATTCAAACCGTGCCACTTAGAGATGCAATGGAGGGATAGTTTAACTCCTTCCATCCTTCTCTGTCAAAAGCACTTAATGATGTAAGTATCAAAGAGACTTCTTTTCACCGTCAAGCATTTAAAATGTCTAAGAGCTGATTTTTCTCAGATGTGCTGCCCAAACCATGATTGGCCCCAGTTCTGCATGGTGCTGGTTGCAGTGTCTTTTGTCAGTGGGATTGCTCGTATCATCCCAGGACTGAGGCCTAGGAAGCCTGCCTGTCTGCTAAATGAAACTCTTGCTCTACGGCTGGCTCATTAGTTGGACTTGGACGAAGCTAAGATTGAGTGATTGTTTCCATTTGAAACTTTTTTGCTGTTAAGAACTGCCTGTCTTCAAAATCGGACTAAAGCTGTTATTAATGCAACTGGAGACACAGTATTTTTGTGCTAACTTAGATATTAGGCTTGCTGCTTAGCATGTCTAAAATTAGGCTGGCATGAAAGTTCAAGAATGCAAATCAGCACTAAACCCAAGGTCAGCATAAAACATTCAGATCACTCCACAAAGAAAAGAAGGGAAGAGTTGTATAATTTAAGAACACATTTCCGTGTCTGCAAAAAAGCAAGTGCACAATATGGGTAGCAAAGGAAATATGGATTTTTGCTCCAGCACAGATCAACTAATTTTGTTTTCTTTCCCATCTGTCCTCCATGTGAGTCTGTCCACATGAAAAATCCCGCTTGGTGAAGCCCCACAGGGATGGCATCCATATCACAGCAAATGCTGGGACCATTCATCACTTTGGTGCCTGGGATAATTTTACAATAACCTTGGCAGGCACACTTCTACGAAAGATGATTTTCAGCTGTAGGCCTGAAGCCAGATTAGATATTGTTGTTTAATCACCAGCATAGTCATATTCCCAATGCTCTTAAGTGAAGTTTCTCTGTGCTATGTATTTCTTCATTTCAGCATTACACTTTGGATGCATAAAGGGACTGCCTATAAAGTCATCCGAGACATTCCAGTATTAATCTTGAAATAAAACAAAAGGGATAAAATTCATATGATGTAATTAGTCATATTGTAATTGAGTTGAGATTAGAGTTTGTCAAATTTTATAGTTTCTGTCCTTCATAGAAGGGATAAAGATGAAAAGTATTGGGTTGGGGTAATCCCAGGCAGAATAGATGAGTAACAATGAAGCTTTCAAAAGAAAGTTCACATATGTCTGTATGACAGTGAGATTTATGATTATTCTGGGTTGTTCACTTCAAAGTATCTTTAAGAATGGTTACTGTAAAATAGAACAAGGCAGAGTGAATTTCATATTGTGAACAAAGAAAAATTATCACTGAAAATTATCATTGAAAATTTGCTTTCACAAAAGCAAAGTGGAAAAATGAACTGAAGTCATTCAGATTTACTCCTGGTTTAAGACTAGTGACATACAGAGATTTCTAGAAAAGGAAAGTAAAGGTAAAATGGGGAAAAGCTCTTCCTTTATGTTATTTGTCTCTATTTGGTTTCGTAATAACATTGCTACTAATGCCCCACAGTCCAGTGTTCCCTGAGGTTGCTGAAAGCCTCTGATCAGACTCTAATGAGAATCGGATCAGGGCCAATGTGAAGACACTACAAGCCCATTTCTGGTTAGTCTCTTTTTTTCTTCTTTTTAAATCATAGGCTTGAAAAAAAGCCTTTGCTTTTTTCAAAAGACATTGAAACACAAGTGTGAGGGATATGTGGACTAGAAACACATGTATTTTCCAAAGAATTGTTTTGAGTACCACTCTGCAAAGTTTTCATGATGAAATCTATAGCCATTAAAAACATGCTAGAATCTCATTCCCTCTTTTTAGAAGCATTGAGGAAACCATGGCCTATTCTTGCTGAATGTAGGTCGATTTATGCAAGTGAAGACAAATGGTTCTCAGTAAGCAATCATCAAATTCAAAGTGAAACTCTAGAGCTTTGAACCCACATGACCTGAAGCAGAAACAAGTGTTCACACCAAACGTTGCAAGGCAGAATTGCTGAGTTTGGAAGAAATATCAGCCAGTCATCTGAATAGTCAGGAAAAAAAAATAGTTTCATGAATACCAGCAAAACAAACTTGTTATTTTTAATTTATGAAATTTATTGCTGCATTGTTTGGCACCTTCCCATCCCCTGAAACAATTGCATATTGTAGAATGTTTTGTGAGGAATAGAGTAATAGACACTTACCTTGGCAACGGGAGCAAAATTTTGAAGAGTGCCTGAATTCTTGCAGTTGTTTACAAGAATATAACAAGAAGCATGAAAGAATACAGATATTCCTTCTCATGTACATATATGGTAAAAAAATGATTAATTCCATAGGAATGGAATTTTTCAAAACTAAGCATGAAACCACATTGCCAGGTACTGAAAATTCAGTGATGATCAGTCTGATCCATGAAAAGTAGGCTAGTCAAATAAAATTGGTTACTTATCCCCAGACTTAGAAATCTGCTTACAGTGAGGCCTCTCTAGGTCTATCTGACACAGATATATGTAGGGTTCACCATCCTGATAAGGGACAGGATCAATTATTACTTCTCTAGGTGAGATGTGTTATACCACCAGGCCTTCTGTGGAAAGTCACTGCATGCCACTTCCCTGTCTCACTGTTCTTCAGATGCTGCCATTAAACCTGTTACTCCTTCCCCCACTCTAGAAGGCCCTTACCATCCATTAAGCTTCATAAATGGCAGCTTCTATGTTCTTTCTTTCCACCATTCCCTGCTGTTGTTCCTTTTCCCTTTGTGTGGGAAAAGGCATCATTCACAATGTCAATGTTGTAACCTCTACTGAGGTGAAGAGCTTGTTTGGGCTCATAGTTTTGGTTTGTGGGTTTTTTTACAGTTGGAAGGCTCTAACGCTTGTCACTTCACATAGCCAAAAGTTAGTCCTGTGTGAAATCATTGCAGAAAAGTAAATGGATTAAAACCAGACTGACTGAGTTTAAAATAGAACAGCTAAAAGGAGTCATCACTGTGTGCAGTTTTACAAAGGAACGCAGAGATCCCTGTTACACTCTATCCTTTTCAATGGCTTGAAAGGGCTACAGAAAATCTTTGGTAATAAAATTTATTCATGGTACAAAGACTGATGGAGCTGTGCATATGAAGTCCTCATACAGCAATCTAGAAATTTTGGTAAACTGCATGCCAGAAAAAAAGGAAAAAGTTTAAGGTAGGAGCACAGGACTGACAAGAATCCTCTTTGTGACTAAACTGAGTCATGTGCAAATATCTCCTGCACTCTGTCACATGATAATCTAACACTAGAAGAGGTTTTAAGGCTGGTTGTGTTTTATAAATTTGTTTCCAATATTTGAGCTGCTGTTTCCATTTGAGCTGCTACCATTCTTATCAGCTGGAGCAGCAGGTGTAGTCAACTGTTGTTCTAGCCTGTATGGACAGTTGAGGAGACCCTGGAGTCACTACTTCCAAATGTTGCTGGTTTTTCTCCACTTTCTTTTTGGGAAACCAAAGCACTTTCTACATTGGACAAATTGTTATGCTGTGCCCTAGTCATGTGAGGGCTCTGTAGGCACATTTCCTAACAAGCCATCCTCTCTGTCCCTCAACATCATTGTACCAAAGTGTTAGCATCTTACCACTGTAGTCAGCCTCAGCATCCTAAAACCAGAAGGGTGTCATAAACCCCACAAAATTGTAGAAGAGAAACATTTATCTCTTTAAAGCATGAGTGTGTACAGCTAGGAACGAGGAGGGACAAGGTTCTTACTTCCAGCTCTGGCAACAAAGCAGTGTTACATACAAGGCTATGGGCTGCTGAGTGAATGAAAATGCCATTCAGCCTTAAAAGAACACTGTTTATTTTCTCAAGAGAGAAGAGAGTGTAAAAAAGTTGGGAGAAACTCTTTCTCTTGGTGTCTGCATTACAAGAAATTTGGGGTCCCTTCCCCTGAAACAAGATTTAGGACAATGAAATATTTGGAATTTGAAGCAAGATAAAATGAAGTCTGAAATAAGATGCACATTTTTACCAGTGGTGATAATTAATTATAAGAGTTGTTTATCAAAGATGTGCTAGATTTTCCACCACCTGAAGTCTTTCAGCAAAGATTGGATATGTTAGTGATTATTTCTTGTTCAGCCAGAGGTTACGGTCAGTGTTACCCAGAAAATCAGATTAGGAACTCATAATGGGCCCTTATGGCTATAAAGGTACATGAAAGTCAATGGCATAAATTTGCAACAGTCAGTGATTTTGTTCAAGCTGAAACTTCTAAATGCAGATTTCTGTTTTCCATTCTGAATGATGAAATGTCTAATGTGACAGGAACTGAATTCTGGCTGCAGTTAGTTTGATACAACTCCAGTAACTTCAGTGGAACTGCAGGTTTTGATATAAGGACTTTTCAAAGCTGTCTGTTTTGACAGAAGCATTATTGCCACTTAATCAAAAGCTTTTACCTTGAGAAGCTTGTTACCACAAGCATTTGTTGTGAGGAGTGGGCATTTCTTTTCTCTCTAAGGAACAAAAAAAAAAAAAGGAAAAAGCATTTTAAAATTATAAATGTACCTGAATGGTTTTACTAGGCCTAACAGAGGAATTTATTTTAAAATGATATAAATATCTGATGCAATAATAAAAATAAGTGTCTGATTCCTAATAACCAAGACCAAATTCACTGGCTAAGGATCCTGATAAGCTATGAGAAGTCCTTTGTTTGAGGAGTTAGGATACCTCACTGTCATTCATTGAAGTTGCTATCCACCATACTGAGCAGAATCCCACAACTTTACAGGTGGAGCCACATTGCAGCTAGTGACACAGACAGATGACATATTTATTAGCTTGTCAAAGCTTCCTCTGTTTATGGAAGACTCACCCAGCTAAACAAAACAGTCTGCTTCCCATTGGCTAATTGAGCTGGCCCCTGTTGAGAGTCTCAGCAAAGTGCTTGATGAGGCATAAAATGATGATTAATTAATTTACTGCTCAGTTGATCATCAAACTGAGAGGTTTATGATTCTCACAGCGGTCAACACTCTCTCTTCAATGTGCAGCAGCATGAGCAGCCTTCGCTCTGGCCTGCTGCTGCCTTTGCTATGACCTGAGATATGGTGGCTTAACTCAAGGGAAACGGGGAAAAAATTAAAAGTTTCAAAAGGATGTACTCAGCAGCCGTTTTCAGAGAGGCTTGTGAGTGCCAGAACACTTCTCACAAAGGGGCTTTTCATATCTCAGCACTAATAAAAGCTACTTTGCTGGACATTATTTTAGCTCAGTGGATTACATAAGAACCTCCCAAAAAGAACAGTTCTTCTCTGATTACACAGCTGAAAGTCGGGTTTAGAATGAAGTTATAAGGAGAGAGGGCTTCACAGTTGCAGGTATAGGTATGTTAGAAGAGATCAGAATGCCAGTACAAATACTGAGTTGGGTTCCTCCTTTTTCATTCCTAGAGATGAATTTTAGTGATTAAAAACTACTTAAAAAGAAAAAAAAATTGAAACTTTAACAAGGTGTTCTGTGTATGGTGGACACCACATTTAAAAACATTATTCAAAAAGCTTGTTTTTGCATTTGTATGCATTTGCAGTTTGTATGCAGTAACCAAGTGTTTTGCATATGTTTTTGTGTGCAAACTTTTAAATATTTGCACTTATGTTAATATTCTAACTTTTCTCTGAAATTTTAATGCGGTGTTCAGTGTTTATTCCCAGTGTGATGACAACTAAGTTCTGCTTAGTTACCATCATTTAATTCCAGAATAGTGCCAGGTGAAAGAATATACATATAGGAAAGTAATTGAATAACTTTGTCATGTTTTAAATCAGCTATTTGGTCCAATTTTTCGCATGAGCTAGGTCACGGGGCATATACATTGGCACAAGGACATGTGTATGCCAATGCAAACACATTTAGGAATTTCTTTTCTCTCTTTTCTGTGAGACTACACAGAAGACACCAGGAAAGTTCTTCTAAATACCTGCATGCCTGAGCAACTGAGAAGGAAATAAACAGTTTGTCTTTATAATAGAAAAAGAGGGTCAGTTCACAAAATAACCTTTTCTCCAAGTATGTATAACCCATTCTTAGATAAGATTCTGGCTAGGAGGAACCCAGGCAGGAAACAAAGCTGTTTAACATAACTTCAGTCCTTTGGCTCAAAAAAAATTGCAAACAATAGGCAAGTGCAAAAAGGAACTCTAGTGCAGTCAGTAGATCCTTTGTTTATGAACTATGTTTCTTCTTTGATTCAGCCTTTAGGAAACTTAATGTAGGTTAGATAAACCAGAGGAAGCAGTCTCTTTTTCTCAGCAAAGTGATGCACAGAAACCTAAGTTTGCATATTTACACAGAATATGCTATAGTGCAGGAAATGAGCTCAGAAAGAAACAGAGCAGAAAACCAATATATTCTGAAAGGGCAATTTAATAACAAGGAAAGAAGGGAAGGAAAACAGTGTGGAAGATAACTTGAAATATCAACCTGTTCCAAGAACTTGCACCTTGGTCAAAGAACTGAAGAAGTCTCACTAAGCAATGTAAATCACTAAAATACATGGACTTATTCAAATAGCACACTTTTTCAAATGAAACTTGTCTGTCTTTGAGAAAAGGGATATATAAAAAAAGGCACAGATGAGAAACGACTTAAAAAAATTAGGAGCAACAATGGAGAAATATTAGTGTGAACATCTGTGTCATGATGTGAGAGAGTGGGCAGATGTTGACTCTTGGGTGTATAAATGGAGAGTAGTCTTTAGGTTTTGGAAAATTTTTACCTCTAAAATGGGACTAATGACATTGCACAAGTTGTATATGAAGGAAATCTGAAAAAATTTCAGAATCATGTTCCAGTCAATGAGACAGATCTACTGTTACCTGATGCAAGCTTTAGGCTGATGTTTTCAGATTTACTAAAGTGCTGCTGAAGACATCTTAGAAGAGTGATTATGAAATTTAGTAACTTGCCCAGACAAGAATATTGGCAGCAGAAAAGGTAGACTTACCTCTGCTGTGGTCAGATATTGATTATTGGATAGCTGTGTTTCTTCTGGGCATCATTTATTCCACCTTTATATTGCCATTCTCAGTAAAGAGTAACTGCATAATGGAAACTCTGCAGTTCTCTCTGCAGTGGACAGTTTTGCATAAACACTTGTCCATCTCTGATCTCTGATTTTTCCCCACTGTTCTATGTACTATCATGGTCTAAAATTCATCATTCTGTAACCTTGTCTGCTTTCTCTCATAGGTTTCTTTTACGACCCCCTTCTGAGGGCCTGCATAAAGATACGTAGTGCTTTATTTTTATAGCTTCATAAAATGTAATGGCAAAAAAACCATTAGCTAATCTGGTTGACTACCTTTGAAACATGGGCTGTAGAATTTCACCTGGTTATCCCCGGCACTGAGCTGAATAATGTGTATTTGACTAAAGCGTATCTTCCAGATGGATATCTAGTTTTGATTTGAAGACATCAAAGGCCACTTCCCTGACAGTTTTGAAAACATCAAAGAGTACTGAGCTTGTGGAAGATAAAAGAAAAATGAGCTAATTGCCTGGATGCTAAAGGGAAATTTACAGCAAATATTTTGGTCCTATTCTGGCTTTTAAAAATCTGGCTTACTGGAAAGACTGCAAACCATTATTACACACGTAAGTAAAATTGGCTTTCTTTTTTTAGATCCAGGCCTCACATGGTAGACAAACAGGTCTTGAGGGGGAAAAAAAAATCTACCATACTGTACCATTGGCAGTCTTTGTAAAGGTCAGACTGAAGCAGAAGAAAATGATCTGGGTGACTTTGAATGCAGAATATACTGAACTCTCTTAGTTAAGTTGTAAGCTAGGAAAAAAAGAAAGGTAAATTGAAAAAAGGGAAGGGGAAGGGAAGGGGATCAAGACATAGTTCAACCATCCCAAAGGGATTTATAATGTGCCTTTAAAAGCTGTTTCCTCTTTGCACTCTGTCATAGCAAAATCAAGGTTTAAATAAACTCTGGAAAAGTGGGGTTTTTTGGTAACTTTTTTTTTTTTTAAATAGATCACGTGTTCTACTTTCCTACTAATAGAAATGAATAATGTTAAGAACACATTTTCTGATGGATTTAAGTGCTTATTACTGTTTTAGACAGACATTGTATCATGTAGAATTAAATTATTGCTAAATGAAGCCTTAGTATCCTATTATTGGCCTTTTTTGAGAGCATTCACTTTTGTTCTTGGGTAATAAGCTAACATAATTTTTTTTTTTTTTTGTGTTCTAGGAATGAAGTGTCCCTAAGAACTAACCATCTTCAGAAATAGTATGAGCCATCACCTGGTAGCTGTGTGGACACAAGGACCACTTGGTAGCTTGAAAACATTTGACAGCAATTTTGGAACAGATTGAACTACGCTATTGAAAAAGTTCTCCAAACTGTTGAAAGCAGAATCAAGAATATTTAAAAAAACAAAATCGTGTTTCTCAGAATGAAAATACATGGCACTTCAAACAGAATGAGAAGACTTTTCTAACAGCATGGCTGAGGAGAGTGTAAGATACTTTTCTTACACATCTATGTCATAGATTGACTCTGATAAACTATTACTCACTGTAGCAGTTATAAAATAAATTAAGATGAATGAAGACTTTACTTGGTTTTGCCCCAGCAGTGATGAGATCTTATCTTCCTGGAATGTGACTATTGGTCAGCAAAGAAAGACTGATGAGACTCTAATAAATAGTTCACCATAATGGTCCGAGGATAGTTCACATTAATTACAAACATCCTTCAGTTAATCACATTCTTCTGACAGTAGGTTCAGCCACGGACCCTGGACAGCTCCTGGAAGACCAAACTCCCTCCTGACCTTTCCTACGCTAGGTTCCTACAACACAGACATGCGGCAGCAGCAAAAACATGAAAGTTTATCAGATAGCTTTAGCAACTGGTGGATTTGCCATTGAACATCCTCTTTGAACATAACATTTAGTGGGCTGCAAGAAATCTTCCTTATTCACTGAATTTAACTACTTATTTTTTAAGAAAGTTAACCTCTTATTAAATGGTGTGTTAAAGCTGATATTGGAAGAAGTGGCAGAGGAGAAAAGACAGAAAACACACAGCTCAGTCCGACTTGGGAAGCACTATGGTTGAATCCACAAAGACACAGCATGCATATTGTCTGAAAGGAATGAGTAGTATGAACAGAATGAGTCTAGAAGGGAAATGTATTATTACTATTATAAATAACTGATCTTACGCAGATCTGGAAAAAAAAATTTGGAATAGCAGTGAACCTGCATAGCACTTAACAAACAAAAAATTATTTGTCATATATTCATGAATTGGCCTGCTGAATCTGGCACATTCATTCTTATTCCTGTAGTTACACTGAATCAGCAAGAAATCATTAAACGAAATGAAAATCAAAGCATGCAAAAAGTGATGTAAAATCAAACAAAAGTGTAAAAATCTATTAATTGAAATAGATTTTAGGTCATCAGCTGATATGTCTACTTGCTCAAAGCATTTTTTTTTGCATGGAGTTTCCTGATCTTCTTCATTTCCAATAAGTTTATCAGAACAGCAATTATGTTTGAATGTTATACAAGACTGCTTCATCAATTTCTTTCCTTATTTTTGTTAAAAAACATCAATCCTTGGACCAGGACCCCAGTTAGAAATGGACAGTGCAGTAGAAAATTTTGTTTTAGCAGTCATAAAACCACAATCTTTCTAGGTAAAATATAACAATAGATCTTCTCAGCCATGAATGAAGAGCTGGTTTAACACGGAATATGTTTGCTTTAACTCATGAGACTGCTACCCTAACAGTTAAATGCTTGACAGCTTTTCATTTTATTGTCCTGATGATACATTTTCAATTTCAAGCAGCATTTTTTTTTCCCCTCCTGTAGTTTCACAGCTACTTGGCACTTGTGGTTTTGTGTGGTTTGTGCTTTTTTTTTTTTTTTTTTTTTAAGATGACAGTCCAATTTCCTGGGCAGAAAATCACAAAAGTTTGGGGTTTTTTTTGTACAAATATGCTGTTGTTGTCATCAGTGTTTGAACACACTAAGATGCATTTATTGTCAGCAACAGAAAACATCCAAAATATATGTCTAATTATGTTGTTTCAGGAAATCAGAAAGTTTCCTCACATAAACAGAATAATAATGATATGTGTAGCTCTGATAAAAGTACCTCTGTCTTCTAACTTCAGATTAAAAGCCTTTTGCTTTGAAAATAATTAGCTCCTCGTACCTTAACATGCCCTCAATCTTAAATTTTTGATGTGGAGTTTTGTTTTTCTTTGTTTCACACTTTCTCAATTTGTCTTAACCACAATTAAAACTAAAGCTACTGCAATTTTATTAAAGTCACTATCTTTGGGAAGTGTCTTGGGTGGCATTTACCAAAAGTAGATTTCCATATTTATCATATTGTATAAAGTTTAAAACAATTAGTGTGAATTCAGTTAGATACGGGGTTAGATTGCTGAGGGTTGTTGGGTTTTTTTTTTAAGAAGACACAAACTATAAATTAAAGTTAAAAGATAAAAATATTACATTTAGGCTAAACCTTTTCATGCAATACTTTTTTTCCACCATAAATGCTTATATGCTGTCATTTGACTTTTCCTTGATCCATTGAAATAGAAAAAAAAGAAAAGTCCTCAATGATCCTGGTTAAAATAAATCAGGTACCAAAATTCTTCTCAGCTTTGAATTAATTTTTATCTGCATATACTTTGAGCAAACAATCACCATAAGTTTCAGGAGAGTGAGTAGGGATTGAGAGCTATAACTGCTTGGAGCAGAGCTTAGCTATGCTCTACTATCAGAGGTGCATATACTTCTGTAAAAATAAATCTTAACAGGCCTATCAAAGCCAATGAAATAAGAAAACAAATAACACTGTAAATTGAAAAGAATAAGTGCAGTGTTTAATGAACACTTATTGACCAATAACCTGCAACTAATGTAACTATAGATTTTTACTTTGGCTTTTCATAGCTCTAAAAGGCAGTCATTTGAAGCTGTACAGAAAATAGGGTGAAGTGATAGTTAACAGAAATGCATTTTATTAAAAGCTAAATTAAATAAGATTAAATTGGAAGTAGATGAAAAAGTCTGCTTAGTTTAATATACCCTTGGCTGTTCATATTGTTCAGTCTTGATGGTCCTTTAGGATGTAACATGTGTAGGTCAAAATTTGAGGATTTTTTTGCCATTGCCAGCATTTCTACCAGAAAGAACAATTTGAGCTTGATACTTCTTACAGATAACCTGCAGGCTAACAATGCCTTGTAATGAGTATGCAGCTGACCTACTAAAACCGTCCAATAACAAGGATCGTACATTGCCAGTATCTTTATGCCGGACTAAATTGGACAATTTGTATTTATACTGGGTACTATCTCCCCATAGAAAGGACAGGTTTTGTTTAGGTAAGAGGTATACAGAGTTCATGGTTTCCTGTCATTTATATCAGGATATAAATAAATCTTCAGTAGTTCATTTTCTGACAGAATTAAGGGGAGTTAAAGTGTCAAGACGTAGCCATAGGAAAGATCTATTAGACCACATAGTCCGAGCATGGCTTTTCTAATATGATGTAAACCTCTGATCACAAACACAAGACATACCACACATTTACGAGAAAAAATTACATTGTTTTTAACTGTTAAGGTAATAAACTTGTTTCAGATCTTGTGGAGCTGAATAAATCTCCATTAGAAATATGTAATCTCATAAAGATGTGCAAGCCATGAAGCAAAACCAGGCATCTGGAACAGTTTGCTCAGACAAGTTGTGGAGGTCCCATCCTTGGAAATGTTCAAGGCCAGGCTGGATGAGGCTTTGAGCAACCTGGTCTAGTGTAAGGTGTCCCTGCCCATGGCAGGGGGGTTAGAACTAGGTGATCTTTAAGGTCCCTTCCAACCCAAACCATTCTGTGATTCTATGATTCCATGATCATATGTGTTATCAGGTATCTCAATATGAGATGTGGTGTAAGAAAAGAAATACCTGGACACAGCAATGCAATAGTACTCTGATGACAGAGTCACATGTTGAAACAACTGGTATTTTTCACACACTTTACATTTAATTTATTTCATCAAACTTTAAGTAAAATCCTTGTTTCTCAACAATAAAAGCCAAAAGTTGAAGACATTTCATGCAATTAACTATTTAAATTAGTCACAAACAAATATTGTTTGCAAGTGAGGCCCAGATTGAGACAAATAATTTTGTCCACAAAGCAAGTCTGGCCAATGAATGGAATGCACTACCTTGAGTAACATTTTTCAGATTTCACTCTACTGAAAAAAGTTCATTTTTTCCTTCTTTTATTTACTTTCTGTGCATGTTGTTGTGTGGAGTGTCTGTGTGAGCCTGCCAGCTGTATGGGGCCGACACATTAAGCATCCTTGGGCCTATGTGGCTCTGGCATGCTTAGAAGGGCATTGTCTGGAGGGTGTTTCCCGCCTAAACTTGCAAAACTGCAATATGGAAAGCAGCTTGGGTTTTTCAGGTCGTATAAAGTTTGTCTTTGCCAAGTGAAAGAGGAGTTAAGCATCTCTGATGG
>NW_010248851.1:75069-82291 GCF_000690775.1 Eurypyga helias
GAATGGAGGCATGTGTTGACTATGCAGAGGCAGATTGCCTCAGCTCGCCAACAGGAAAGTCAAGTTATAACTTGGCAGCAGCAGAACAATTGATTTGGGGACCTTACTTTGGACTCCCACGGCCTGAGGTTTGGAACTTGTTCTCTTGAATAAAAAAGTACTTCTCAGTCCTCACTAACACTCTGAAACAAACAGACAAAAAGGTATAGGATGAGCAAAACCCTGCTCTGAATTTCCTTGTTATTGGTCTTACTCTAAGGATTCAGAGATAAGTATTAATGTGCGTTCATATAGCACATCAGGCTATAGCAAAGAGCCCTTTTAAGCACTTTTTTGTACCAAACTTCATATCCTCTTGAGGATATTTAAAAATATTAGAAGACTTAGGATTTGGGCACACCACCATTCTGATGGTGAGGTTTGTTGTCAGGCAGTTGTGACATCACTTTGGAGTAGGCACTGAACACCTGAACCACATCTGCTCAGGGTAGGTGTGGAGAGCATCACAGCCCAAGCAAAAATTCCTGGGGCATGTCACCACTGCGGCTGTGTTAGAAGAGATGATTGCCAGTGTATCTATCCCTACTGTAGCTACAGTAGCTTGTTTGAATTTTCTGAGGGTGAAGAATGAGGCAGGGTTTCAGAGGTACTTAAAGAGGTTGACCTCCAGTACTCACTTGTACTATGAAGGAGGAAAGGAGTAAGTGCTTCTGGAATTCTCCTTAGACACTTGTCTACTTTTTGGAATTTTATCCATGGAAACTAGAAACATGTAAAGAAACTTTGTGCAAACTGCAGTAAATAATTCCTTTTTTTAAAAGTACACTAATGTTTCAATAAAATTATTATTTGTATTTTTTCCTCCAGCACATACAATAGAGCACAGCTTAGCTAACAAAGAAATGCAGTAATGCTATATTTGTGCACTTTTAATTCAGTGCTGGTTTTCATCTAAAAGTTGCTCAGTATAAATCCTGGGAGGGAAGAAGAAGAAACACTCATCTAATCACTAAAAAATGGACCATTCTTCATTCTTAATACAATAATGAAAAAATTAAGAATCAAAATATATTTTAAGCTATATAACCACATGAAAAATATTAATTAACATAGTTAACCAAAGAAATGTTACATTTTGTATGAAGGCTATATTTGGTGAAGAAGCAACATGTTTTGAAGGACAAATCATGAAATGAGAATGCATCTTTCTTTGGAAAAAAAGGAAGAGCAAGAACATAGAGGAACACAAACCAAGGGGGAATTCAGTTTAAACAATGTTCTATGCATTCTGATTCAAAGTTTTATGAAAGTTGACAATTTTTTTCATTGTCTATCCATTTTCACTACTTGTTGTTTTAGGTACAGTTACCCTAAAAAGAGGGAAAGCAGAACCTTAACCAGGTTGTTCCTCCTTGCCACGCAGCCTGCCACAGGGAATAAGGCAGACAGTGCAGCTCTAAGGACTAACATGGCAGGTACTCTGCTCTTTGTCCAGAAGGCAATGCAGGAGATCTACAGGACTTCGGGGTCTGAGTCCCATTTAACCGCCCCTGCGGAAGGCTAACTTCAAGCTCCAGGATACAGTATAATTCAAGATTCATTGGATCAGGAATGAGAACTCAGGTGTCCTCTTTCAAGATAATTGTTTTGTCCAGTAGGTTAGAGTCAACCATAGCTTGTTCAGCCTGGAGAAGAGAAGGCTCCGGGGAGACATTATAGCAGCCTTCCAGTACCTGAAGGGGCCTACAAGAATCATAGAATCACAGACTGGTTTGGATTGGGAGGGACCTTAAAGACCATCTAGTTCCAACCCCCCCGCCATGGGCAGGGACACCTTCCACTAGACCAGGTTGCTCAAAGCCTCATCCAGCCTGGCCTTGAACACTTCCAGGGATGGGGCATCCACAGCTTCTCTGGGCAACCTGTTTCAGTGCTTCACCACCCTCTTCATGAAGAACTTCTTCCTGATATCTAATCTAAACCTCCCCACTTTCAGTTTAAACCCGTTACCCCTTGTCTTGTCACTACAGACCCTTGTAAAAAGACCCCCCCAGCTTCCTTGTAGGTCCTTTCAGGTACTGGAAGGTGCTATAAGGTCTCCCCGGAGCCTTCTCTTCTCCAGGCTGAACAAGCCCAACTCTCTCAGCCTGACCCCATAGGAGAGGTGCTTCAGCCCTCTGATCATCTTCATGGCCCTCCTCTGGACTCACTCCGACCGATCTATATCCTTCTGATTTTGAGGGCTTCACAGCTGGATGCAGTACTCCAGGTGGGGTCTCACAAGAGCAGAGTACAGGGAGTTCTGAGTACAGATTGTACAGAGTACAATCACCTCCCTTGACCTGCTGGCCACACTTCTCCTGATACAGCCCAGGATACTTTTTACTTTTTACAAGGGCCTGTAGTGACAGGACAAGGGGTAATGGGATTAAATAGAAAGAGAGTAGATTTAGATTGGACATCAGGAAGAAATTCTTCATTGAGAGGGTGGTGGTTGCCCAGAGAAGTTGTGGATGCCCCATCCCTGGAAGTGTTCAAGGCCAGGCTGGATGAGGCTGTGAGCAACCTGGTCTAGTGGAAGGTGTCCCTGCCCATGGCAGGGGGGTTGGAACTGGATGACCTTTAAGGTCCCTTCCAGCCTAAATGATTCTATGATTCCACGATTTTTTTCCTCCAGCCCAACTAATGTTGATTTGTCTCTGCAAACATAGCTTCTACTAAAACGATAACAGAACATTTACCCAGCAAACTCTATAAGTGAATAATTATGCCTTTCACTTGAGAGATTTGTATGTGAGCTGAAAAGTGCTTGGGCAGACTGTCAGTAAAAACATGCCAATGAGCTGGCTGTTGTTGTCCTATTGCATAGCAGGGGATGACTACCATTTCTACAGCTGCAAAACCTTGTGTGAATGAGCTCTCTTATATGTCTAAGTGTATAGGAAGATTCTGGGCAGTGATTTCTGATATATTAAACTCCAGAGAATGGTGGGTTATCCCTCAGTGATTTATAGTCTGATGTCCTCCTGCATTAGAGGTTGTATGTAGTGTAACCAACTTCTGATGTAGAGAAAGGTGGAAAGAAATTTCCAGGAATAGTTCTCCTCCTCAGAAACCAAATTCTATTAAGGAGAGAAAGAGTTTCCTGGCCCAACAGGTAAAGAAGAGAAAAGCAATTATAAATCTACTTGGGCCCCAAGACTGATCATGTCCCCAGAGCATATTCTGCATTCTCCTTTCCAAACATGTGCAGTTGTAATTTGGCTTAGTACTCCAGACTCCTCTTTTGCCTTTGTGTCTGTAAGTAGCTAGCTTTAGCAGCTCCTCGGACAACGTGCCAGCACTTGGGATCTCGCCTTGTTCTTAGGCACCTATTTCTCCATCTTTAACTAGATCAGGAGCTCAGTGAGCTGGATTTCATGAACATGCCAGGTACCTAGATATCGGGCATCCCTGGTGTCATGATGTGTAGACTCCTTATCATTTTAGCCCAGTGTGCCTCTCAGAGCAATTCCCAAGGTGGTAGAGCTTGGAATAACTCCCCTCAGAGCCACATGAGTAGACATAACTAACTTATAAAGCAGAAAGCAGGGAGAAATGTAATAGCCTTTTAATGAAATAGTCTTTTTTATGCACAGACTGCTTTCTTGGGGTATTTTCTTGTAATCTTATTTGACAATAATCCTTATACTGACAAAGGGAGATTTCAAGAAAAAGAAAGAACAAACAGCTTTTAAAATTGAATACATGAAGATATAAATGACACAGGGAAATTGAAACTCAAGGTGAGCTTCAAGGCGCTAGGCTGTGGAGGTGGAGAGATGGGAAGCAGTGAGCAATGGCAATGATTGAAGAAGGGAAATGGAAAGGAATCACATGACACAGACTTCCACTCAAGCTTTTTCATAAGGCTCCACAAAGAAGGTGGTGGTCTGCCCCATCCCCAGCAGTCCTTCTCAGCAGTATAAAGCCATCAGTGCTTTTCTATGGCTTGCCCTTTAAATGTTCAAAAGGGTAAGAATCTGACAACTAGACACTATTTCTAGATGTGTAAATCATGGAAGTGCATGAAAAGCAAGTTTTACTAGTAATTTAAACCTAATATGAGGCAGACATTAAACCATGGTTTTTAAAGGCTTAACTTCAACATAAACATTAGATTTATGCATAGCTGTGAATACACACCTGTTCTGTTTTGTCCATATGGTCACAACAGAGTTAGTCCAACACCATCCTCACTTGGACAAAATTTCCACAAGAGATTTATTCACAATAATTCATAGACAATTTTACAATACTGTTAGCCAAAGTGTGCACTTAATATTCAGAATAATAAAAAAGAACAATAAAACGTATTCAAGATAGATTTTATTCTAATTTTTAAAAGGCTGAAGGACTGTTTGATTTCTAAAAAATGCCTCTCATGCCTTTATTGCTTAGTAACTGCAGTCAAAAATTGCTTGCCACTGAAGCCTGATGTTGCCAAAGCACCATTGTACTATAAACCCTAAACCCTTTCTTACTATGATGAGTATGCGTCTCTTAGAAAGGCATATGAAAAAAAAAAAAGAGACCTATAAAGACCATAATACAAAGCTATGGGAATACAAAAGGAAGCAAACCTGCAGATCAGGAAGATCATTCATGGACAACACCCCAGTAATGCTTCTTTCTCTTGTTTCCCAAAGAGAATTGTACCTCATATGCCTTCAAAGAACAAATGTAATGTAATGTAATGTAATGTACAAAGAGAGGCACTTAGCCCAAACCAAGCCACTTAGGACTTCATAGGTGAGCTCTGTCTTAAATTCCAGCAGGGGACTAAGCAACAATCGGTACAGATTTTGACACTGTACTCACTGTTTGCATTTTCATTTCAGAAAGAGAGAGCAGGAATTTCATCATGTTGAATATTATGAAGGAGCAGCCTTATAAAAAAAAAGCAATCAAAATAGTGATATTGATCACAGGTTTCTCCAAAACAAGCTTTACTCCTGGTCCCAACTGGGGAAGATTAATTTCTACACCAGTGACTCTTCTGCTCCTCTGATGTCACAGTCTGACAATCAATATTTTACTCTTCTGAAGGGATGGGAACATTTCATTTTTAAAGAAGATATGAAGTATATTTCTGATATGTAAATATTTGTAGTGTGTTTTGGGAATATTTTGACTTTTTGAAATTGTTTTCAAAAAATATTCTTTTGTGTATACATGCACGGGTATATTTATATTTTAGAAGGACAGAAGCAGAATATTATATTTTGTGAACAAAATCCACCTTCTGGTACAAGTTAAGCTAACAATGCATTCTGCATTGTGTATTCTGTACATTTATTACTTATTATTATTTATTATTTTTGAAATCTGTGGTTTTTCCATATTGTCTTAAAAATCGAAGCGCTGTTTGGGAAAGAAAAAAAAAAAGGCCTTGCTTATGATTCCAGGATTAACCATAAGAACTGAAACTAGCTTTTTTTCTGTACAAATAAGTGATTTCTGCTTGAGTCAAGGATGTGACAGCTCCCTAATAAGGGAGGTTCAGACTCTTTTCTGTAGGTACCCACCAGAGGGAGACAAAGAGATTATTGTGAGAACTGACTGACACAACTCATAGCAAAAATGTAGCATTAGTGAAGAATCTCTCAAACATTTGAGTTGTCGTAGAAGCACCAATGTGCAAAGCACCCTACATGTGTGAGAATTATTAGTTTTCTTTATACTTCAAAACCATCACAAAGTTTGTATGTATCCTTAATGTAAAAATATTTACACTCATAACTGTGTACATCTATATAGGCATATAGAAATGAAAGGATAGCTATTGACATATATATCTGCCTCCTGTAAATACTTCTGAAAGCAAAATTACTAGCAAGAGTGTTTAGTAAATCAGAAAACTCACATGGGTACGGCTGAATATGGAGACTGGGTTCTTAATTGCAGTTATGCAGCTTGACAGTCTAATTCTAACTTTTACATATGCACAATTAACTAACAGCAGGATCATCCTATCTTTCAGCCAGTCTGGTCAGCTGCCCAGAGATGCTAAATCAGAGGGGTGGTGTGCCTGGACCACTTTCCAACACAGTCTCTGTTTCATTGGTTAGTTACTCACATACAAGGCAGAGGATTGACAACATTGTTTTTTTCCTAGTAAAGATCAAAACAACTTGGGAAAGGGCTGGGTAAGCATCCTGGCACATTATGATGGTTACTTGTCAGATATTCAATGTTGACAAAAACCAAACTTTTTATCAATGAACAACAGGCCTAAGTAATAATTAGAAAGGATACAGAAATTGATGGAATGTCATAAAAGGATTATTATGGCTGGGGACTGAAAATCTATTGCGGAAAGCAGCCTCAGGATGCATCACAAAAGCTAATATAGATGTTCTCAGAGGTTCTGTGTGGCAGGACAAAACCCATGACACAGTATTTGCAGCAAAAGTGAGTGGAATTCAGTTTTTCTAATAACTAATCCTGGAAATTAGTCACAAGGTTTTCCTTTTATTTTAGAGATCTGTTAAAATATGTTGGACTGATTGCTTGGGTACAGATTGGATCTTATTAACTGATTTAAAACAGCAAGTCAAAGAGAAGTAGACTGACCCATTTGTGAATTATGACGAGGCAGGCATCCAAAAGACTTCGGAGAGGAATAATTATGAAATGCCTGTCATTTCATTATAAAGTCTGTCTTCAATCAAAGCATGTTGTAAATAGAAGTGTTCAGAAATTATCAAAGGAAATAAAGTTTTGTCAAAAAATGCTACTTTATCCAGTCTGAAGTCTTTCATTTAAAACATCTTGGGTTCAATGAGGTTTTAGAAAACTCAAGGCAGAGTTCAAAGAGAACTCTGCCTGGATTCCTGCAGAGTCTGCCTGGGCTACGGACATTGGAAACAGCCATTACAGGTCAGATCAGAACTAAATTAAAAGGAAACTTCCAGTGAACTTGGAATCCCTGTTTTGTGCCAGCATTGCTTATGAGGTATATTTACTACTATTTAAAAAATAAAACTTTTTATCTAGCAGCTACAGCTCATGAGGGTGTTTTTTTATAGAATAGATTTTATCTTCAAGAAGAACCACATAAACTATTTAAAATTAGAAGAATGTGATTAAAAAGACACGTTGTTCTTCTACTATAATCTCTAAAGACGCTCTGAAATTGAAGCAAATTAGCCTACAACTGACTTTTTGGGAATATAAATAT
>NW_010248852.1:0-11426 GCF_000690775.1 Eurypyga helias
GAGCAAGCTAACAAGCGAGCTGGACAGGTTACAGCCCCCTGGCCCACCCCCAGCTGATGTACTGAGCATGATGTGGGTTAGCTGTCTGAACTGTTTCCCCTTCCATTGCTTGTAGCGGGAAAGTTTGGAACACAGGGGCAGCAACAGAAAAAGCCCTTGGATTGGTGCAAGCACTCCCCAGCACCAACCAAAACACACCCGTGTTATCAGCGCTCTTCTCAGGGCAAACCCAAAACACGGTCTCATACCAGCTACGGGGCAGAAAGTTCACCCTGCCCTGACTAAAACCAGCACCAGGGGCCAGGCTGCGATGGGTCCGGCAAAAGAGAATGGGCTTAGGGAAGGGGGTTGGATGCACGTGGCAAAGGTGAGATGTGTCTTGTCAGTGTCTGCGAGCAGGTCCAAGACTCTGGAAGGGAGAGGTTCACATTGTCTCTGTCTCCACGGCCGCAGGAGCGGGTGAAGGCAGAGGAGCTGATGGAGCAGAGGGCTGTGGAGCAGGACCAGCCTGATGGAGAACGTCAGAGGGCTGATCGCAGTGGCAGATCCTCCTCAGAGCCTCCCGTTCCCAACAGCGGAGCCAGGCCCGCCAGCCGGAGACACAAGCCTGGCTCAGAGAGGACACAGCACCTTAAGGAGCTGCGAGCCAGAGACGAGTTCTGAGTACGCGGGGCCCCGGGAGCAGGACTGGCACGCTCCGTGGCCTGGCCGGTCTCGGTAGCACCGGGCCCGCGGGGGCCTGGGGCAGTGCATTAGCATGCTAGAGCCGTAGTGATGGGGAGGGACACAGCTTTCTTCTCTGTGACATCCCAGCAGCTGAAAAACGAGAGCAGGGACAGAGCATTAAAGTCAGTGACAGCAGGAACTTTGTTCACGGCCTCGCCAACGTGTTTATGTCACTGGGGAGTGAGAAGGCAGGTTCCCCTCACCCTACTCCTCTCGGTACCAGCTTCTTGGTCATCCAGGGTCACAGCTAAGGCGGGAGGAGGAGCCTGGGATCTTTCAGGAGCATGATCTGTCTCACATTCAGGAACTCAGATGCCTCTGAATTTCCTAGGCACCTGCAAACTCCAGAACCTGACACTTGGTCTGAGAGAGTGAAGGTGAGGGACTGTGAATACGTGGAATAAAAGCAAAATGCTGGATGAGATGTTGGTGGGAGCTTGAGTCTGTACAGCAGGAGGGAGACACGCACACTCGCTGATGGAAATTTGATTAACAAATGATGGAAGGAGACTGAGCCCTCAGTGAAAGAAAACAAACCAAGTATTTGCCCAGATGCCAGCTCCTTCCAGTAAGGGAGAGCAAGAGGGAAAGTCATCTCTGCCATGACTAACACCTGGAAAGGTGGGGAGGGAGTGCCTTTAAGAAAAAGCATCATGTGCTCGCGTTTTCCCTGTGGCAAGGCCTCCTCTGTTTTTTTTTTTTTCCCCCTCCCATGGACCAAATTTCCCCTGAAAGCCAAAGAGATACTCTCTTTTATCATTTTCCACCCTGATACAAAGACAATCTGCTGTCACTGCCTAGGGGATTAGTGTCCCGAGATGGGATTATTTGTAGCCAAACAGGAATTGAATGGGGTGGATGTGGAGTATCAAAAAGAGCAGTGACCCTTTTCCTGGGAAGCATTAGAGCCAGAGATCAATCTGTGGTCATGACGTCCGCAGGCCTTGATGAGGGTTGTGCATGGAGAGCCCAACTCCAGGTTGGAGGGAGGAAACCTGGAGGGCCAGGGCCATTGGTGTAAGAGGTGGGCGATCCCCTCGTCGCTGTTGGCACAGGATCCCTGCTCCGTGGAACCGGGAATCTTTCCTCGATCTGAAGCGCGGCACTCCCTCAACACACAAGCTTGGGAAACCCACATTGGCATCCCGTTTTTTCCCTTCCTGTCCTCCCCAGGGTCACAGGAAAAAGAGAATTTGGTGCGTGGATTTGCGATTCCCCCACACCTTGGCACTCACACCACCGTCCCGATGGTTTCACTTGGGGTCGCCGGGTGGTTACTGCTTGATGGGGACGTGTTGGAGGGGTGAGGGGGTCTACATCTCGGGCTTGCTTTGCCTAAAGGTGGCCTGGGTGATTAGACTGATGGCCTCCTGACGTCAGATGAGATCCGTTAAAAGGTATTTATCTCGGGCTTGGGCCAAAGCCGCGGGAGAGATTAAAAGAGATTGAGGCCAAGATAATCCCCTCGCAGCATCCCACTAAAGTGGCTGCCAAAAGGCACGCTGTCAAATCTTTTGCCACCCCTGGCCCCTGTGCCCAGTTCCGTTTTCCCCATTCAGAGCCCAGTTTGCTGCCCGGAAAGGGTGTTGACCCCAGCTCTGCCATGAGTTTTCCCTTGGCAGGGCCACCGCGAGTGGCACCATCCTTCTTCCCACCCTGCCCGGTGCTGTCCCTGGGAAAACAGGGATGCCTGTGGTCTGTGAGGTGCAGCAAGCCCTGCCCCAGTGGCAGATAATCCTAGCCTGTTCGGGCTAATCTTCACTTTATTAGTTTGTTGCTGATGGTATAAACAGAGGGAGTCAAATCTGCCTGTGGTGGTTTCTTTTCCCTTCAGGAGCAGCATGCTACTCTCTCTTTTCACCCCTCCCCATCCACCTGCTTTGCATTACGTCCCAATCCGATTTCCCCAAGTCTCTGGTGTCTGATTTAATTTGCCTGACGCTGCTCCTGGAATCAGCCCTCCCCCAACCCCTCCCGTCCACAGCCTTCCAGCTCCCCATGGGGAGGTCAGTCCCGGGAGAGGCTGAGGAGCAGAGAGGGAGCAAGGGGCTCGCGGAGCGGACGGGCAGGACTGACCGGAGACCGTGCAGGGACAAGGGGCTTCTGGCTGGCGGGGAGCCGTTCTCAGCGGGGTCCCATCCAGGGGGGGACCGCCACCCACCTCGCTCTACAGATCCCGGTAAGGATGCTGCCTTGCTGCAACGCTTTGAGGTCACCTTGATGGGTCCGGCGCTTTGGACTCTGGGTTCCTTGGTGTGATGCTGTCGAGAGTTTCTGTACATGGGCTGATCCCATCTGAAGGTGTGAGAGGGAAAATCGTGGCAGGGAAGGGGTCGGGGTTAACGCTGAGATGTCTTTACAATGATGAGGGCTTTGCGCTGGGATGGGGTTGCTTGTTCTCCCCTTGGCAGGTAAATCTCACCCGTTTCCAGGCTGGAACAGGAGGGTAACACCTTCCTGGAGGGACCCAACACTCACTACCAGTACACGGTCCTGCACTCCCGGTGCACACCTCTTTGCAGCTGGCTGCTTTTCCAGGTGGAGAAGGAGCCCTCGGAAAGCGAGGAGCAGAGCAGGGTAATTTTACCCTGGCCTTTGATCTCCATCACAGGGGAGGGAGATCATCTCTGTATCCGGCTCTGCAAGGAGCCCAGGGTCACCAGGGCGAGTGTGCGAGGCCAGGCAGGGATTACACAGGCACCCAGGGATGCTGCCTGTTAATACTCGGTTCTCCCTCCTGCACCTTTCCCTTTGCTATTTACAACCCTCTCCCAGCATCCCGCAGAGGGACCGCTCCCTCCCCAGCATGGGGAAGGCTACCCTCAGGGTAGGAAATAAGGGGGTTCACCTCTCCTTTCTTTCCACCCATCCCTTTTGCCCCCATTCCCACCAGGGAGCGATGCAGGTGGCTTGGCAGGACAGTCCCCTGGGGTGGTATGAGGGATACAGCCACAGCCCCGAAAAGGCATGGCGTGGCAGCAAAAGGCAGGCGGACAATTCCGGACCCTCCTCAAGCTTCGTGCCACGGTGGAGGCACTCAGTCTGCTACGAGGTCGGGAGGGGTCTGGTTGCTCACAGGCTGGAGTGGTACAGCAGGTGACCCCAGCACGTTGGTTGGAAAAGGCAGGAGGGGAAAGAACGGTCACATTTGGGAGCAGAAGGAAATGAAATGGGATTTCAAAGGGACACCAACAGTGAACTGGATGAGCCCAGTCAAGGCAGAGCTCAGAAGAGAGCTGGCACAAACCGACTAAGCCCAGGCTCTGGCTGTGCCATGTCCCTCAGAGGTGCTCGCAGGAGGCACAAGTCCGAGGAACAGGGCTGGTGCCAAGGTCCTGTCAGCAGCAATTCCCAATTCCAGGGCGGGGTAGGGGGTGCTGAATCACTTTTACAGAGGACTTTTTTTTTCCCTGCTGCTTAGCATCCGCCTGAAAGACCCCTTACTTCCCTTCAGAAGCCTTTCCCATTAAACCCAGGCCGAGCAGCTACCACGGGCAACCATGACCCGATCCGTGGATCCACAAGAAACATGCATCCCTAAGGTCCTGCTGGTCATGACAGGAACGTGTCTTGGCCAACCTCCATTCCCCTTCCCTCTGTTCTTCTGCCATTTGGTTCCCCCATTTCCTGCCCTGAATTTACATGCCCACGACGAGCTGCTCTGTTGTGCGTCTGCCGTGGTCTCCTGGGGGGCAGCTGCGCTCCGCTGAGGACCAAGTGGACCTCCGTGGATTGCACTGGGACGTGATGGGTGGAGGCAGCAAGCAAAGCTGGAGCTATTATTATCTCTCATCAGAGTCTCCTTGTCCTTCTGAGGTTGAGAACAATTCCTGACTTTATCTAGAGTGTTCCCTCAATGGGATTTAAAGGTTTGGGCAGAGTCCTGAACCTGAGCTGCACCTTCTCTATATTTAGCCCTTTTTATCCGTCCTCGACATCGTGCCCCTGCCCTTTGACCTGCCTACTGGCTCCGAAAGCCCCTCATCTGGTTGTGCAACTTCGCCTGTGAACCGGTGCTCCCGTGCCGTGCCAGTTGGGAAAGAAACACCTGGGAAAGGGAAGAGAATGGTAGAATAGCAGGAGAGATGCAGGGAAGACTGGGGATCCGATGGGTAACGAGGAGGACGTTTGCAGCCAGCTTCACCTGGGGCAGAAACTGGAAGGGAGAACAAGATTCCTGTCTCCATGTGGGTCTGGATGCACAAAACCATAAGTCCACAGGGAGATTAGGGCAGGTGGGATGGACAATGATCTCAGATGGACAAAGGCGTGTGAAATATCAGCCTGGAGAGCTGGGGGACCAAGCAGAGGAGACTGGAAGGAGAGAGTCGGAGGGAAGAGGTGGCCCAGCAGGAAAAGGCAATCCAGTGCTTAGGGTTGATGGAGGGGAGGTAAGGTCAGTCCTAGGGAAAACTGAGAAAGGGGAAGATGTGGACCACAACGGCAGGGCTGGTCTCTGCAGGGTGGCTGGAATTTCAGGTTTGCCAGTGGGTGTGCTGGTGGGCAGCAACCGGAGCTGGAGGCAGTCTCAGCAGCCTGGCTGTACACCAAAGCTGAGGGGCGAGCTCTACAAGGTAAGGAGGATGTGCAGCCCTCCTGCTCTGAGCTGCAAGGCTTTCCCCAGCATCTCCCCGGTCTGTCCGTCAGCTGAGGGATGGCGTGGGATGCCCAGTCCCTTCCCAAAGGAAAAGTGCACGCAGGTGGGCTTTCATGGCCAGCATCACCCAGCTGGGTGGGTGCAGCTATGCATCCCTGCTGGGAGGAACCCCCTCATCACTATGCTGTCAAAACGTGAGAAGAAAAAAACCAGGGAAAGGGGGCACATGCCCCCAGGCTGTGGCAGTGCATCTCTGGGCTCCTCTCCAGCTCCCTCACCATATCCTGGGGCCAGCAGCCACATCCAGCGGAGGGAGCAGGGAAGAGCGCTGCGGCTCTGTTCAGGCTTGCAGGCAGCAGGTACAAGTCTTTCTCTGCAAAGTATATCCTGAAGTTGCTTCCCTCTGGGACAAGCTCGTGTGCCCCAGGAGCTAGGGGAAACCTGTATTTCGGTCTTTCTTCCGCTCAAAGCCATGGTGCAGGAGTCACTGACCAAGCAGAAACTCACTCTTCCCATAGGATCAAGGGAAAGCCACGGAGACATTCAGGGGAAGGGATTCCGGAGGGAAACTCAGAGAGCTCTACGAAGCAGGGAGCGGAGGTGGAACCCGGGAGCTACCTGCGTGTCCTTGCCCACAGCAAACGGGCAGCCCGGCACGGAAGGACCCCAAGCCTCGCTGGCTGGCAGAAACAAGGCCATCGGGCAACAGGGCAGAGGGGGGTGGAGGCAAAGTGACCCACAGGGACGAGGAGACACTCTGCAGGTGCTGCTGGGGCATTCCTTGGCCTTGGGACAAAGCACTGTTCCTGATGACGAACAGCACCTGGAGCACATCTGGACGCTCACACCTACCCCGCAGAAGGACTGAGGCAGTTACATTCCAGATTTGTCTGCAACAGTGGGAGATGCAAGAATCACCGGTGAAGTCTTAAGTGCACATAACAAGAAAGAGAGAACAAAACGGAGCTGCTGTATAATCATATGGCCTACCTGTGTCTTGAATACGGATTACAGTTCTGGTTCGCTGCTCTCTCTGCAAAAACATATCATCTACACCCTGAAAAACTGAAAACAGCTTAGAGAACAACTGGGGTAATAGGATGTAACACCTTACATGGGAGGAATGACTAAGTGTGCTCTGAAGTCCGGGAAGTAATGGATGAAGAAAGATATGACTGAGATCTGCGAAATAAGGAGTGATGCCAAGGTAAATAGAAACCACTTATTTGCAGACTCTTCCAACTCAAAATCCAGGGACCACCAGGTGGAACAAATGCCACTGGGGAGTAGCAGAACCAGGAATGTCTTTGCGGATCTTTCCACTGAGCTGTGGACGTCATCACCATGGGATACTGAGGATGCTAAACTTTGACGTGGGCACAAAGATAGCGTGGACAAAGGCGCAGAAGAAAAGTCCGTCAAGGACTTGCACAGCGATGCTGCCTCTAGTTTTGGATGTCAGTGAAAAGCTGGGGCTAGGAAAGTAGGAGGAATACCACTATCTGCTATTCTTAGATCCTTTCCTAGTCATCCACTTGTTTTGGAGGGAAACTAGAAGGGAGCCCTGACAGGGCACATCAACAGCCCTCAGATTTCCATGATGGTCAAAGAGCTGGCGGGCACTGGCTGCTGATGCTTTGCCTAGAACAAACAGTAGGAAATAACCACCGGGATCCCCCCAGCTCCTCCTGGAGCAGAGAAGGACAGCTTGGCCTCGGACAGGGAGGAGCTGATGATGAGGATGCGGGACTTGGTAGAATGGAGAGGTTAAAGAGGTGAAGAGGTAAGTGTGTCCAGAACCTCAGCAAGAGGCTCTGGAGGTCTTCAGCTTCCCACGGTATGAGTAAGTGGGACAGACCGTTGATCAGGCCCAGTACGATCTTCCCAAATGCGAAGGGCTCTGACCAGATAGACCACATTGTTGTCAAGCCTTTATGAGAGACGCCCACGTTTGCACAGCTGAGCAGCTGTATTCGTGCCCTTCCTACCTGACACCCCTCTCCTTTGCTTTGCCTCCCCAGAACCAAGGCTGCCCCGCGTGGAGGAGCCACCCCTAGGTCGGAAAGATGGGGGAAATGGAACAGATGAAGCAGGAGGCTGAGCAGCTGAAGAAGCAGATTGCGGTAATGTTGGCGACAATCATGAAACTGCTGCCCCCGCCCAGTGTCAGTTCTCCTCAGCCACAGCTCGGAGCTGAGCTTTCTCCACCTACGTCCTTGGAGCCCTCTGCAGTTCTGCAGAGCCCTTTAGGAGTCAGTGGAGATGTTCAGAGCATGGGGGAGGGAAAGGGAGAGAAGAGAGGGCACTACCGTGGTGAGAAGGAAGTGGCCACTAGTGTTGTATCTGCTGGGGGCCAAAGAGGCAGCTGGCGTTCTGCCAGATGGGAGGATCCATGGGGAAGTGGATGCTGAGCGGCTTTGGCTCACCTTCCTGATGTCAGACGGGTGCCGCGGTGCCCTAGTCACAGACCAGGATCCCACTATGCTGGCCGCAAGCCAAACCCAGCAAAGCCATAGTTCCTACTTCCAGAAGCCCCTTGGCTATGCCCCTGAATTCCACTTGCCATTGCCTTTATCACGTGGGTTTTTTCCATCTCATCTGCTCCCGTCTCCTCTCCAGGATGCCCGGAAAGCCTGTGCAGACACAACGCTTGCTCAGGTAAGGGACAGGGCTGGCTGGGCAGGTGAGTGTCGGCGGCTGGCAGGGGGGTGTCAGCTAGCACCATTCCAAGGGAGACTGTCTCCAGTTGGGAAGCAGAGTTAGGAGGCAGATGTGGGGAAGCAGCAAAGCTCCTGCCAGTCCAGGATTAATTCTTTCTCTCCCCTGACTCTTTCCGCAGATTGTGTCTGGAGTGGAGGTTGTTGGCCGCATCCAGATGCGGACCCGAAGGACCCTGCGTGGGCACCTGGCCAAGATCTACGCCATGCACTGGTCCACAGACTCCAAGTGAGCGAGACGCTGCTGATCTGCCGGGCAGGACGTGGGTGCGAGGGCCAAGAAGGCTCTGATGGGAAGAGCGCTACTAACGTGATCTTGTTCCTCTCTCGCAGACTTCTGGTCAGTGCCTCACAAGACGGGAAGCTGATTGTGTGGGACACATACACAACAAACAAGGTAGGGACCAGCCAGCTACAGCAACCGGGGGTGCTGGGGCGGGTACCCATGCTCGTGCCCTGCTTGCTCTTCTCCCAGCATCCTGACACCATTTCTGGTCTTCCCAGGTTCATGCCATCCCTTTGCGTTCTTCCTGGGTCATGACCTGTGCCTACGCCCCCTCAGGCAATTTTGTGGCCTGTGGGGGCCTTGACAACATGTGCTCCATCTACAACCTCAAGACTCGTGAAGGCAACGTCAAAGTGAGCAGGGAGCTCTCAGCCCATACAGGTGCGTGTCTTGCCTGCCCTGCAGCCTGGGTGCCCTCTGCTTCCAGACCTCGCTCTTCTAGCCCTGTCCCATTTCTCCTATTTGTCTGTTCCCACTTCCCAGGTTACCTCTCCTGCTGCCGATTTCTCGATGACAACAATATTGTGACGAGCTCTGGAGATACCACATGGTGAGTGTTTCCTTCTGCATCCTGGCGACATGACCCCTGGCTCTTAGAGGCACCGCACACACCAGCGAGCGTGGTCCTGTTGCTCTGACACAGTCCGCTAAGGACAAATTGCTCCGACACGGGGACACCACAGAGCACCTCAAGAAGCTCCATCCTCCCTCCCTTGGTAGGGCAGGTTCTTCTTTTCCCAGTTGAGGTCAGGTCAAGAGGCAGGTCTGTTGGTGAAGCAGTAGGGACCACGTTGGCAGCTCTCACCAAGCAGAGTGTCATTTATCCCGGGACAGGAAACACGGTAAGTTGATGCAGAGCCCACGCACGCGCTTCACTTTGAGTCTTGCCCACTGCGCAGGGGACACCTGCAAAGCCACTGCCTGGATCCTGCAGTTCCTGGCTCCCAGGTCTCACTGTGCTGCAACTCCAAGTAGTACCGAGTCTTTATTCACCCCCACCCCACCCCAACACCTGCTTTGGAAGAACATCTTGACCAAGGATGAGTCAGGATTTGGCATTTCCACCAGAGGTCAAGGTTACATGGGGCTTGTTTGCCTGGCTGTAATGTGGGATCCCAGTGAACACGGGCCGTGCGTTCTACGGGCATGGACACAGCAGACCTTTTCCAGCTGTTTGCCTGTGGGTCTCTCTTGTCTCCTCTCAGTATTCCTGTCAACTGTTGCAGTTACAGGAATACAGTCAAACCTCACACCTCCACCCTTAGTCTAACTCTGTTTTGGCAAAGGCATGACCAGCAACAGCTAAGATACCTCCTGATGGATACAGCTGACTCCGGAGACGCTCTCCTCCAATTTTCCCATGCTGTAGTCAGGCCTATAGCTTCCCTCCATGTGTTCGTGAGCGGGACGGCTCTTCACACCCGCTGTAGATCTGTCCTGCCCGGGTTGGATCTGAGAAGTTCTCTCCTCTCGCGCAGCGCGCTCTGGGACATCGAGACAGGACAGCAGAAGACTGTGTTCCTGGGTCACACTGGAGACTGTATGAGCTTGGCCGTCTCCCCAGATTTCAAACTCTTCATCTCCGGGGCTTGCGACGCTACCGCCAAACTGTGGGATGTGCGGGAGGGCACCTGCCGTCAGACCTTCTCAGGGCACGAGTCCGACATCAACGCCATCTGCGTACGTATGCTGCCTGCACAGCGGTGGGAAGGTGAGGAAAAGGGTGCAGGGGTGGGGGATGTACCAGCTCTGAAACAGGGTCTTGGGACAAGGTTGAAAGAAGCTGTCACAGTCACTGGGGGGAACAAGGGTCTCGGGAGACCTTGGCCCCATGATCCAGCCTGAAGCAAGAAGGGCCTGAGTTCCCTGAAGTTTGGGGGTTGACTTTTACTGGGCACAAAAGCTTCCTAAGGTCATTGCCTTCCATGAGGTGGAAGGGGTTTACGAGGTCTTAGGAGGAGCATCAGTCTCAACCTCTATGATCCAGCGTCTTGCCCCACTGGGTTTTTCTGCGGTCAGCAGGGAGGGGAAGAGTTGTAAGGCACAGCCTGACTGAAATCTGGCGTGTGTGCCCTCCTCAGTTCTTCCCCAACGGTGAAGCCATCTGCACTGGCTCAGACGATGCCACCTGCCGTCTCTTTGACCTCCGGGCGGACCAGGAGCTCATAGTGTACTCTCACGAGAGCATCATCTGCGGAATCACGTCAGTCGCCTTCTCCCGCAGCGGGCGCCTCTTGCTTGCTGGCTACGATGACTTCAACTGCAACATCTGGGACTCCCTGAAAGGAGAGCGTGTGGGTGAGTGGCTCCTGGAGGCCCCTCTTTCCTTCCCTGCAAGATCTCCTGTCCCCACCCAAGCAAGGAAAAGGCCCCTATTTGTTCTAAAAGGGACACATCCTGTACTGACTGAAGCCCAACAAAGCGTCCTCGCGCTGAAGAAGCACACCGTAACCAGTACAACTCTCCCTCGTATAGAACTACTGTTTTTAACGTTAAGGAAGGCAAGACCTTAAAGAATGTCATTTTAAGGGGGAAAAGATCATTAAGGTTTTTGCTAAACTGCTTACAAGCACCCTTAGTATTTCCTACTTTCTCCTAGCCTCTGCTGTTTGCCAGTTCCAGCTACTCACAGTGCCAGTTGGTGGCCAGGCACCAAGCTGAGCGTGGACCCGGGCTTCCATCCGACATCTTTGGATAGTCTGCGATGGTCATCCACAAAAAATGCCATTTTTCTGCCAGATGTGGCCCCTAACCTCTGAAAGCTTATAACGCGGCCCTCCAAGGGCATTGCTGTTTCTCAGCCTTATGAGGGATGCCATCCATTCTTAGCCCTACCGCCGCTCTGGCGTGAAAGCAATTGTGAGGATTCAGCTAGCCAGATCTTCCCAAGAATTTTCTTCCATCCCTAGGTGGTGGTCATATGCCACACACAACTGTTCTGCACGTTTGTAATTAGCCATGCGCTGGCTGTCACACGCTGTGCGGGAACCGACGGCGCAGTACACAGGGGTGCAGATACGCGGCCCACGACACACGTCCTCGGCGTGGTCAAGCCCTTTGCTCTTCCAAGGCCCCTCATTTTTCCCCTGACCTTTCTTCT
>NW_010248852.1:11457-14639 GCF_000690775.1 Eurypyga helias
AATCCTTCCTGGCCACGACAACAGAGTGAGCTGCCTGGGGGTGACGGCAGATGGTATGGCAGTTGCCACCGGCTCCTGGGACAGCTTCCTCAAGATTTGGAACTGAGGACAGCAGCAGAAAGACCAGCGGAAGCACGGCCCACAGCCCGAGCCCACACAAACAGCATCGTCAGCTGAGCACAAACAGAAACGCCTACCTGCCACTCCCGCTTGTCTCTAGACACCGGTCATTTGTAGGGGTCTCCTAGAGTGAAAGGGAAGGTCAGGGAAGGGGAGCTGGGCAGCAGGAGCACACACACTGGCCCTTCTCTCCGCCTCTAAACAGGCCCAGCAGTTTCTAGCCTCACGCAGGCTTGAAGACCTGCAAAACACTGCTCATTACGTCTCAGGACTGTACAGCACAGTTCAGACACCCGGCATAGTCTTTCAAACACCTCTACCCATGTTGACACTCATCCTTCGGAGGACCCCTCATCCAACCCCTCTATCCCAGACTAAGCTCTCCCTGATTTAACTCTACCTTCTCTGTACAGCTGTCCTAAGCCCCTGCAGACAGCCCCAGAGACACACTGGGCTTGAGATTTCCATCATGCAACCTCAACCAAAAAGCTAGTATAAATTGGGCTCATTTTCCATTGGGGAAAGCTTAGCTCAAGTCTTATCTATGCATAAACGAGGAAAACATAGCCCTCAGACCTGCCAGAATACCAGGGAATATTATATTTATTCTTATTTATTGTTTGCTTCTTGCTGTTCCTTCCTTTTGCCTCACTCCTGCATCGCGCGGTGACCTTGTTTAACCAGTAGCCATCAGCCCGTTTCCAAGTCTGTTCTAGATCTTCATAGCCCAGGTAAATAAAGCAAGCTCACACAAGCACTGCCGGCTGTGTTCTTTCCAGCATTGCAACGAGCTGCTGCAAGCATAACTCTTCCGTCAACACCACCTGCTGACCCCAACCAGAGAACCCCTCGTCCACCAGCCTTACTCAACCTCAAGGTCCTCAAGGGAGAGTGTTCCTCATCTATGTTGTAGCTCAGAAGAGCCTCTTAATCCCAAGGCTCGCTGCCCTAAAGTTGGGATAGAGAGCCAAAAATGCATCCTTGGATATTTGAGCTCAATTACAGGACACAAACATTACATTCAGCCCCAATTCCACTAGTTGGCTCCTGGGGTCCCAAAGCTCTTCTAGGGACTGAAGGTCAACAGGGTATAGTGACTGATCAACAGAAGGTCAACACATTAATGCACAATACTATCTTTGGATCTCACCCTCATAGAAACCCTTGCAATGGACTACAGTCCTTTAAATACACATTAGTTTCAGGCCAGTGTGGGTGCCAAACTCCAAAAGTGACACCAGGTACATGAGTGTCCTGCAGAGCTGCAGCTTTCCAGCCCGCTCCACAGTACGTGGGTTCAAGGTCACACCCTTCTCAGCAGAGCTCCATGATGGCACGTTACAGGCCTAACGGAAGGCTGAAGTATTTGTTCCTGAACAGCTGTCCCCGGAGACACTGCACTGGGTGAGCACGAGACTCCTACTACCCTATCAGGACATAGTTACAGTCAGCAAAGGTTTAACACACATTTATTTGCTACAGATAAGAACTGCACAGTAGGTTAATACAGCTGATATACAGCAGAAGAGCCAAGGTCTGTACTGTACATAGGCCACACAAAGCTAGGAGACAGAGTGCATGCTCTTTCCCCAACAGGAATAGGTGGGAAGAGTGACCACGAGTCTGGAGTTTCAGTCTATCGCAGAATTTCTCACCCCTCGAAGGCTCTCGAAACACAGAAGCAAGTTACAGCAGAATCCTGGAAAAGGAAGTCTCTAGTTCTCCACAAAAGGACACTGTTGGTTCTCTTTGTTCAAGTCACGCCAAGCACAGCTCCCAGGTTTGAGGCTCCTGCTCAGATCCACTGTCATTTCCTGGTTCTCATTCAACACATGCCTCTTACCCTGGAGAAATAAAGACACCCCACCAAACACACAGCGTAAAACACAAGTCAGTTGAGGGTTGATTAATTCTCAGTGGAACTTGTAGCCCATTTTCAGGCCAGTCAGCTTTGTCTCTCTTGTGACAATGTCCTAAGAGTGAGGGACTTCTTCCTACAGCCTAAAGAATGCACTGAAATGGGCAATATCATGGTAATACCAAAAGATGCAGACATTGGACAAGACCTGGAGGTATCTAGGGACAAGACTGACCCACAAAAAAATACTTACGAAGCCACCAAGCTCTACAGGCCTAGGAGGCCACAGTTCCAAACTGAGACCCTCCAAAATACAGAAATTGAAGGACTTGGGTGTTTTTTTTTTTTTCCCCAGCCCATTCTCCCTCCTACAGTATGAGCCATTAAGCTTTACCTGGCGAGGGACAGGAGCACTGGGGGAATTATCATCTTGTAGGATGCTGAGGGGAGAGCGGCCAGGTCCACCAGTGGCCATGATTTTGTTGTTGTTGGTCTTGCGTCTTACAGGCTTGCTCCCTGCTGACAGAAAACACATCAGTGCATCAGGGCAAGACTAGAGGGTCCCGGGTTTTAAATGCCTCCTGGCCTTTATGATCTAGCTTGCAGCAGAGAACGGTACCCAAGGGTTTCCAGGTGAAGGGCTCACGGAGCAGCTGAGGTTGGAAGGGACCTCTGGAGGTCATCTGCTCCAGCATGTTGCCAAGGGCCATATCCAGTGGCTTTTAAATATCTCCAAGAATGGAGACTCTGTAACCTCTGGGCAACCTGCTCCAGTGCTTGGTTACCCACACAGTGGAAAAAGTGTTTCCTGATATTCAGGTGGAGCCCCCTGCTTATGCCCATGGCCTGTGGTCCCATCACGGCACCACCGAGAAGAGCCTGGCCTTCCCTTCCTTATACCCTCCCTTCAAGTATTTATACACAGCGATAAGATCCCCCTGAGCCTTCTCTTCTCGAGGCTGAGCAGTCCCAGCTCTCAGCCTCTCCGAGATGCTCGGCACAGAGTTTTCTGAAGCAGCGTCACTATTAAAGACTCTCAGCATCACTCAGTCATAGCGCTCAGATGTGCTTCCCACCCTCACTCCCCAGCTCTTCCCAAGGAGAAACTCCAAGGTCCTACTGAAGAGGCCTCCGCGATTACAAGCCTACCTCAGAGAGGGGAAGGGCTGGCATTTACCTCTTGTTTTTAACTGCCGATCAAACC
>NW_010248853.1:0-273 GCF_000690775.1 Eurypyga helias
GCCAGCCCCAGCCGCGCGGGCGGGCGGCCAAACCCCGCACCGGCCCAGCCCAGAGCTTCCCGGGGCCAGGAAGGGCCGGTGGTGGCCAAAGGCACAAAACGTCCACTGCCCCACACCTCATCTAGACCAGCAGTGATTTACGAACCCACGGGATGTCCCTCCAGCTCACGCTCCACCTGTCCCAGCAGGGAGTGTCCCGTCCCACTGGTCCCGAGGTCTCCGGCTGTAAGGCAGCCACGTGATGCTAATGACACCCAAAGCGGGGCTTTCTCA
>NW_010248853.1:310-1270 GCF_000690775.1 Eurypyga helias
CCAGCTCACGCTCCCCCTGTCCCAGCAGGGAGTGTCCCGTCCCACTGGTCCCGAGGTCTCCGGCTGTAAGGCAGCCACGTGATGCTAACGACACCCAAAGCGGGGCTTTCTCACCCAAAAAAATGTGGGTTTAGGCTGGCAGAGGTTTGCACGGCGGAACACAAAGCGGTTTTAAGCAGGAACGGGCAGGGTGCCATGAGGGTTTGGCCTGGGTTAGTGAAACACGCGGAGATTTATGTCGTTCGCTGATCTGACCTGCGATGGGGCTGCTGTGGCGGGGGTGTATGCTGTGGCGGTTTTGTTTCTGAAAGCTCCGGATAAACGCCGAGCTGTTGCTCAGCACAGGTATCAGCGTGAGCTGTGCTGGGTTCCCTGGGAGCGCCCAGCACATCCAGCACAGCCAATCCCTCCGTCAGGGGGGTTCTGGATGCCTCCCTGCCCCTCCTGCTCCCTCCCAGGCAACAAAAAGGGGGACAGGACCAGCCTGACCCTCGTCCCCTGCCCAGGGCTGGTGGGCGCTGCCATGACCAGCCTTGTTAGTGCTGCTGTTGTTTACCTGATGGCAGCGTCCCTGTGGGACCCCAGCCAGTGCCCTGCCACCCTGGGGACCCCCCCCACTTGCCAACTCCTGGTTGCTCCGGCATCACCCCCGCCTCAGCCCCATCGCGACAGCGCTGGTGGCACCGTCCCGAGGACAGGCAATGAGCAGGCGGGGGGGTAAAAAAAAACTCGTGCCTCCTCCTGCCCTCGTCACGCCGGAAATGCGCCCACGCTCCGGCCGGGTGGGTCACGGCTTGTCAGACTCTCGGGGTTTTCCTCCAGCTCCGAGGACATGCCTGGGCTGTGAGTTTCCCTCCACTCGCCCTATTTTTCCACCTGCTTTGATGCAACTCCAGGTAAAAGGGCGGCTCCCCCATCCCCAAAGGTTCTCCGTGCCCAGCATCCTACCACAGTGTTGTT
>NW_010248854.1:0-2020 GCF_000690775.1 Eurypyga helias
TGGTGTTGTTGCACACAGCTTGGTGTCGTCACAAATATGTTTCATATTTGTCAATTCTGGCAACTCAGTTTGAAATATCTAGCTGCTAACTCAATAAATTTGCTTTTACATATATAATATGCCAAGATGAGGATGACTTTCTTTATAATATTTCTTTATAACCAAGTTCAACTAAGATTACATACAGTTATTTTATCATTTTAAAAGCTAATGCAAGGTAAATATTTAAAGCTAAGGCAATTTTGGCAATAAAAAAAAGCTCAAAACAGACATAAATTAAAAAAAAAAGAAGAAAATTTCATAAATAGCGCATGCATACGTTGCTTGCCTGAGCCGGAGAAGGAAGTAATTTTGGGTTTTGAATACTTTTTAAAAAAATAATAGAAACTTATTCAGAATAAACACCTTCATTTTGAATCCATAGTGAAGTGTGATACAGCTGTTTTGTGGGTCTTTTTCCTAACTCTGCAATTTGTCCTTAACTGTTTCAGTTCTTTCAAAACCTGCAATACTTACCAAAGCTAAAGCCAGCTCCAGGTTTGCTTCTATGTACATTTTGAGCAGGTTTACTAGAATATGATCTCCATCCATGCCCTGCAATGGTTCGGAGCATCTGCTCAAGAAAAGAAAGAACATGAGGTGTAAGATCAAGTCTCATAAAGCTACTAGCCTGACTGCAGCACAACCGTGTGACAAAGCATGAAGAACACAGGTGCTAATAGATATCAACGCAGTAGAAAAAAGTATTTTCAGAGAATACTGAAAACATCTATAAAGTTGAAAGGTGAAGAAATGCAGGAAGACCACTGCTAGCATAATAGGGATTGTATTTTCCACTAGCCAATATATTACTCATTTGGAGTTTTCAGAAGCCACCATTGCAAAATGGTGTATTGTTTTCTTACCTAAGTTTTATCTGCTTGGCTAAGCCTCCTTCCCTACCTGCTACCATCATTAAATTGAAAAACAAAGCAATCAAGTGATACCAACAGACATCTAGAAAGACCTCCATCTTCCTAAATGTTTTGTACCTTGTTTTATTGGGAAACAGTCAAGAAGATGAGGTTGAAAAAAGGCCAGGTAATTGTAATCACTTTTTTTTTTGAGGATGACCCAGCTCTGCCACCAAAATGTTTTGTCTGAACTAGAAAAAATCCTGAATTCAAAATCATGCTAAAGGTAATACCCTACATGAAAAAAACTGTCAAATTTACACTAGAGAACTTAACCCTACCGTGGTTTTCATACCAGAGTGGTGTGCAAGGTCAACACCGCAGGTTACTCTGAAAAAACTCAACACTCCCCCCAACAAATGGAAATATGAATTTGAGGGGGAGGGGGTGTGTGTGGTGGTGTCACTCCTGGAGGTGGCACAAAGGGATGACAAAGGACTTGCAGTGCACAACATGTAAGGACTTGGGCAACTGCCTTCTTGCTCGTCAACCTCCCTGCTGTCTGACTGTGGCCATGCTCAAAGCCAACGCCTGTGAATGTGACGTCAGCACTGCCGCTGCAACAGTGGCATGATTCCTGGTGCTGGCTGGCCCCTGCTGCCGGAGCCTGAAGCGTTGCCTTCCACCTGCGATGGACTGGCTGCCGTCACGTAGAGCTGCCTCATCTGACTACCGCTGGCACAGAGATGCCTTGGGCAGGTGGCTGCGTCTCGCCGCGGGACACGGCTGCCCTGACCCAGCGCCCTTCACCCTTCCCCTAATTCAGGAGCTGCTCTGGAAACCGGGAGAGCGGGAAAAGGGCCAGTGTAAACACGGTGCTGCCTGAGCTGCAAACCCTTCGTTCTGCCTGAGGGAAGTTATCGGTGGTTTGGTAACTTCTGCTTACAGAAGGAATATTCTTCGTTCCTGACAGGAGGGTCAGTGCTTCACGAAACAACTTTTATGGAGCACGTATTAAAAAATGCCACCAGCAATGCAGCCAGGTACGCGTCGAGAAAGGCAAAAACGAGGCCGTGGGGGGAAGTAGGGCGCCCAGAGGGGGCTGGTGCCCAGAGGGGCCTGGTGCC
>NW_010248855.1:0-584 GCF_000690775.1 Eurypyga helias
GTACCTCAAGGGGATTTGATTCTGGCTGAAAACAACCAATGAATTGAATTGTATGATGGTTATTGATTGCTATATATAACTTCCACTTAATATCATCATGACTATAGCAAGAACCCCTTGTTGCTAGCCGGGCAAGGAGCAAGGGGGGAAGTTGATTGCAATGTTAAAATATGTAACCTGGCCCAAAGGGACCAGAGATGGAGACTGTAGTGGAAATACTTTTAAATTGTCCCATGCCATGGTTTGAGTTACATGTTATAGGAATTCCTATGGCAGGAACCATCTGAAACAATAGAGGAGAAGCCTGACAAGAAGTACTGTGAATGCAGCAGTGACCCAACCAGAGGTGGCTTTGGTGCCCTGTAGTTACACACAACACACACCCTCTCCTGTCCAGAGCGACCACCACAACAGGTGGAGCACAAAGTCACGGACTAACTTAGCTCAGTGGACACTTTTTTTGACATTTTACAAGGATGGTATCATTACACTAAGGGAATGATATCTGTGTATTATCTTAAAGGATGGGAAGGAGGGAGATGGTAAACAAAAATGTGTTATGTGTTACATAATGTGGTACCTGA